>NC_079213.1:1833120-1973120 GCF_029633865.1 Lampris incognitus | reverse complement strand
CCTCCCTCTCTCTCTGTCCATCTCCTCTCACTCACTCTCTCCTCTCTCCCTCTCCTCTCACTCTCTCTCCTTCTCCCTCTCCCTCCCTCTCTCTCTCTGTCCATCTCCTCTCACTCACTCTCTCCTCTCTCCCTCTCCTCTCACTCTCTCCCTCCCTCTCTCTCTCTCTCCTTCTCCCTCTCCCTCCCTCTCTCTCTCTCTCCTTCTCCCTCTCCCTCCCTCTCTCTCTCTGTCCATCTCCTCTCGCTCACTCTCTCCTCTCTCTCTCTCTCTCTGTCCATCTCCTCTCGCTCACTCTCTCCTCTCTCTCTCTGTCTCTCTCTCTCCCACCCTCTGTCTCTCTCCTCTCACTCTTTCTCTCTCCCTCCCTCCCTCCCTCTGTCTCTCTCTCTCCTCTCTCCCTCTCTCTCTCTCCCTCCCTCCCTCTCTCTCTCTCTGTCCATCTCCTCTCGCTCGCTCTCTCCTATCTCTCTGTCTCTCTCTCTCTCTCCCTCCCTCCCTCTCTCTGTCTCTCTCCTCTCTCTCCTCTCGCTCTCTCTCTTTGACTCTCTCTCCTCTCTCCCTCTCTTTTATGTGTTACACGTTACAGAGGACTGTGTTGGTGACCCTCATCCTCTTGACAGATACTTTTATGTGTTACACATGTTACAGAGGACTGTGTTGGTGACCCTCATCCTCTTGACAAACACTTTTATGTGTTACACATGTTACAGAGGACTGTGTTGGTGACCCTCATCCTCTTGACAGATACTTTTATGTGTTACACATGTTACAGATGACTGTGTTGGTGACCCTCAGAGGACTGTGTAGGTGACACTCATCCTCTTGACAAACACTTTTATGTGTTACACATGTTACAGAGGACTGTGTTGGTGACACTCATCCTCTTGACAGATACTTTTATGTGTTACACATGTTACAGAGGACTGTGTAGGTGACACTCATCCTCTTGACAAACACTTTTATGTGTTACACATGTTACAGAGGACTGTGTTGGTGACCCTCATCCTCTTGACAAACACTTTTATGTGTTACACATGTTACAGAGGACTGTGTTGGTGACCCTCATCCTCTTGACAAACACTTTTATGTGTTACACATGTTACAGAGGACTGTGTTGGTGACCCTCATCCTCTTGACAGATACCTTTATGTGTTACACATGTTACAGAGGACTGTGTTGGTGACCCTCATCCTCTTGACAGATACTTTTATGTGTTACACATGTTACAGAGGACTGTGTTGGTGACCCTCATTCCTCTTGACAGATACTTTTATGTGTTACACATGTTACAGAGGACTGTGTTGGTGACCCTCAGAGGACTGTGTTGGTGACCCTCATCCTCTTGACAAACACTTTTATGTGTTACACATGTTACAGAGGACTGTGTTGGTGACCCTCATCCTCTTGACAAACACTTTTATGTGTTACACATGTTACAGAGGACTGTGTTGGTGACCCTCATCCTCTTGACAGATACTTTTATGTGTTACACATGTTACAGAGGACTGTGTTGGTGACCCTCATTCCTCTTGACAGATACTTTTATGTGTTACACATGTTACAGAGGACTGTGTTGGTGACCCTCATCCTCTTGACAGATACTTTTATGTGTTACACATGTTACAGAGGACTGCGTTGGTGACCCTCATCCTCTTGACAGATACTTTTATGTGTTACACATGTTACAGAGGACTGTGTTGGTGACCCTCAGAGGACTGTGTTGGTGACCCTCATCCTCTTGACAAACACTTTTATGTGTTACACATGTTACAGAGGACTGTGTTGGTGACCCTCATCCTCTTGACAAACACTTTTATGTGTTACACATGTTACAGAGGACTGTGTTGGTGACCCTCATCCTCTTGACAAACACTTTTATGTGTTACACATGTTACAGAGGACTGTGTTGGTGACCCTCATCCTCTTGACAAACACTTTTATGTGTTACACATGTTACAGAGGACTGTGTTGGTGACCCTTATCCTCTTGACAGATACTTTTATGTGTTACACATGTTACAGAGGACTGTGTTGGTGACCCTCATCCTCTTGACAGATACTTTTATGTGTTACACATGTTACAGAGGACTGTGTTGGTGACCCTCATTCCTCTTGACAGATACTTTTATGTGTTACACATGTTACAGAGGACTGTGTTGGTGACCCTCATTCCTCTTGACAGATACTTTTATGTGTTACACATGTTACAGAGGACTGTGTTGGTGACCCTCATCCTCTTGACAGATACTTTTATGTGTTACACATGTTACAGATGACTGTGTTGGTGACCCTCATCCTCTTGACAAACACTTTTATGTGTTACACATGTTACAGAGGAATGTGTTGGTGACCCTCATCCTCTTGACAAACACTTTTATGTGTTACACATTTTACAGAGGACTGTGTTGGTGACCCTCATCCTCTTGACAAACACTTTTATGTGTTACACATGTTACAGAGGACTGTGTTGGTGACCCTCATCCTCTTGACAAACACTTTTATGTGTTACACATGTTACAGAGGACTGTGTTGTTGACCCTCATCCTCTTGACAAACACTTTTATGTGTTACACATGTTACAGAGGACTGTGTTGGTGACCCTCATCCTCTTGACAAACAGACAGAAGACACACCTACCCAGTACAAAGGTGACCGGTATTTGTTCGGCGTACTTGTCACAGTAGAGAGAAAGTTTTTCAAAGAATCTCTTCTGTTGTTCGGAGAGAAGTAACCTGGAGGCCAAAACACAGAATGTTAGAATTTTACACTGACTAAACTACATATCAATAATCTAACAGACTAACATAGTACCACAGTAAACACCGATACACATGGTACACAGATGACAGTACCTCTAACAGGCTAACATAGTACTACAGTACATACTGATACACATGGTACACAGACAACAGTACCTCCTACAGACTAACACAGTACCACAGTACATACTGATACACATGGTACACAGACAAATATGCACATTCAGTCTGTGAATATGCCAGTTTGAAAAGGTACGTTTTGAGATGGGATTTGAAGGTTGAAAGAGAGTCAGTGTTGTGAATGTCTTGTGGGAGAGAGTTCCATAGGCGAGCGGCAGAATGAATGAAGGCTCTAGACCCCATGGTAGTCAAGCGGGCCAATGATGTAGTGAGTTGGAGAGCAGAAGAGGATCTGAGAGTGCGGGAGGGTGTGTGGATATGAGGGAGTTCAGAAAGATACGAAGGAGCTGGGTTATTAAGGGCCTTAAAGGTGAGAGGCAGGATGTTGAAGTCAATACGGTATTTAACAGGGTGTCAATGGATGCCAATGAAGAACAGGAGTGATGTGATCTATGGAAGGATTTCTGGTAATGATACGGGCAGCTGAATTCTGGACTGATTGAAATTTATGAAGACACTAGAGGGAAAGACCAAAGAGGATAGAATTGCAGTAGTCAGTATGGGATGTAACTAGGGTGTGAATGAGTATGGCTGTGCTGTTAGGTGTAAGTGATGGACAAAGATGATTAATATTGCATAGGTGGAAGTATGCAGACCGAGTAGCAGTGTTGATGTGAGCTTCAAAAGATAATGTTCTGTCCAGGATGATACCCAGACTCTTAACCTAAGGGGATGGAGGAACTATAGAATTATCAATAGTCAGAGAAAAACTATCAGGTTTAGCCAAAGTAGATTTAGTACCTACTAGGAGGACCTCAGTTTTATCACTATTAAGTTTGAAGAAGTGGTATGAAAACCAGGAGGCCAAACTAGGAGGCCAACTAGTAAGCAATCGGAAAGGGAAGTGGGTGGAAGAGTGCAGGTAGGCTTAGTGGATTGGTAAAGCTGGGTGTCATCTGCATAGCAGTGAAATTGAGCACAAAATTTCCTGAAAATGTGGCGAATAGGTAGTAGGTAAATAATAAATAGGAAGGGGCCCAATACAGAACCCTGGGGAACACCGGTAGTAACAGGAAAGGATTGTGATCTCAAATTTACAAGTTGGACAAATTGAGTGCGGCCAGAGAGATATGATCTAAACCAGTCAAGGGAGGAGCCAGTTATTCCTATGGAAGCTAATCTCTCTAGGAGGATGTTATGTGAGATGGTACCAAAGGCTTCACTCAAATCAAGAAGGACAAATATGGTTAAGAGCCCAGAGTCAGCTGCCATCAGCAGATCATTAGTGATTTTCACCAAGGCTGTCTCCGTACTGTGAAAAGTGTGAAGACCAGACTGAAATTGTTCCACAGTATATACTGATACACATGGTACACAGGCAACAGTACATCTAGCAGACTAATATAGTACTACAGTACATACTGACACACATGGTACACATATAACAGTACCTCTAAGAGCCTAACATAGTAATAATAAATCAAACTTATATAGCGCTTTTCTAATACTCAAAGTGGCTTTACAATAAATGGGGTGAAATAAGACAACAGATAAACATAACACAAACATACAGGGGTGGATGGGAAGGGAGGCTACGAGAGGGAGAAGTGGCAGCCACACACGACGCCAGCAGTACTCTCCCACATAAACACATACAAAAGGTACATGTGTATCTACACATGGTACACAGACAACAGTACCTCTACATAGTACTACAGTACATATTGATACACATGGTACACAGACAAAAGTACCTCTAACAGCCATAACATAGTACTACAGTACATACTGATACACATGGTACACAGACAACAGTACCTCTAACAGAGCAACAGTACGTAGTTGTACACATGGTAGAGTTGTGTATCAAACTCAGAAGGTAGTTTTAGGACCTTGTGAGGTTGTGGGTTGTGTAGTTATTTCCTGGTTTGTACAGTACAGCGATGTGAAGGTGGTGTTGTTGGATTACCTGTAGACCACACTGAGCACCGTGTAGAGCAGAGCGAACACGGTGAACTCTCTGTACAGCAGTTTATAGATACTCCCTCTCCAACGCAGCAGCAAACGATGAAAACCAAAGAAGGTGGCGTTGGCAACCTTACCGGAGTACGTCACCGTCATCTTGACTGTCCCAGTCCACTAAAAGACAGACAGATAGATAGATAGATAGATAGATAGATAGATAGATAGATAGATAGACAGATAGACAGATTTTTTATTTTTGGATGATTTACTTACAGAAGTCTCTGTCCGCCCTCAGCATGTGTATTCCTGTGCAAACTACACACACACACACACACACACATGTAGCGTTGACTTGTTTCTACACAGTGTCAACTAATGCTCTCTCTCTCTCTGTCTCCCTGTCTCTCTATCCGTCTGTCTGTCTCTCTCTCTCTCCCCCTGTCTCTCTCTCTACGATGTTGTCCAGCTGCCCAGTAATGCCAGGCAGCAGAGCTTGTGGCACACACACACACTAGAGCTGCATCGATGAATGCGTAGTCTAAATGTGGCTGTGTGTGTGTGTGTGTGTGTGTGTGTGTGTGTGTGTGTGTGTGTGTGTGAGAGAGAGAGAGAGAGAGAGAGAGAGACACACACATGCAGAGTTGACATAGATAACAGCAGAGGTAAATGTGTATAAACAGAATCTAAGCAGGGATATGCTGCAGGAATCTGTCTGCAGCCCACCAACACCGCCACATGACACAAACAACTGAGACGAGACCCACAAAAAAGTCTTCTTTTTTTTGCTTGTAAGGAAAACTAGTGCATAAAACAAACTGGTCAACATTCACGTATAAATCGTGGTATTGTTAGCAATAATAATACTAGTATATCCCATAATAGATGCAGTATTAGTTGTAATACTTGGTGTAAGTTGTTTGTAGGAGTGGTCATAGTAGGCTGTTAATACTCGTGCTCGACAAGTGAACAGCGCCACTAGTTCCATGTTCGGTCAGACAGTGACATCGAGCGGTCAGTTAGAGTACTGCAGCCTGAATTACCTGCGCGGAGCTGGCGCCACGGCTGCAACCAATCATCTTAAAAAGACTCCGCTCACTGGAGCACACGTCGGTTCTTTCCGGCTCTGAGTCAGTCCAGTTCGGATCTAGTTGGATTTGGGAAGAGAAAGTACGACGGTATGTGTCTGACATGAGTGTCGTGAGTAAAGTACATACATTACAATTGTACAACATACATTAGGGACAGTTTAATTTATGGTCGGTGAATTCCTCTAGAATCGAGGTTAATTAATCTATTGGGATTCTAATCTGGACAGCTGTCTCCCTGTGGGATTCTGCTTGTTTGTAGGGAAGTTTGGGCTTTTCTGCTTCGTCTTCATGTAAGCCTCGTGCAGCGTGTGGTTCTGTTCTGGATAACATGTTGCTTGGTCAGTCTGCAGATGACAGACGCTGAATGGTGAACGGTGCTAAATTCGGTTCCGCTGACCTGGATGGAGGTTCGTGACACGGGCGGGGTCCGAGTCCCACGGTTCAGTTTGCTGGCCAAAGACGCACAAGTCATCACTGCTTCAGTTGAATGAAGGTTTTGTAGAGAGAAGCCGAGAGACACGTGGTACGGTACAGGAGACGTGTGTTTATGGACCCGTATACACCCGGTTCAATACCGAGTCTAATCTCTGCCTAACTATAAGAACTGGATAATCATCCCTACAAAAACAGACTTCCACTCGTGCTTTTTGATAATAAAATCGGGTTGTTCGGTATTGTTTGGTTATTGATTGATTGGTTATTGATTAGGTCATGGCACAAGTATCTGATGCCATTTCTCCTGCCCATTTCCCCACTTGTGATTTTGACAATGTGTGATCTCGGCTGTATGTGTTTCTGTACCACAGTGGCTGGTTCCCACTTGCTGCCTGGTCTAATCCTCACATTTTCACCATCTTGGAGGTCTGACAGTGTCCTGGTTCCTTGGGTCAAAGTATTGTTTCTGTCTTTGTCGTCTCTACACGAGGTTGCTCCTGGCATTTTTATACACAGCTGGCTGCAACAACGTCTTTGTCACAGCAGGTAACTTTGATTTGAGCCTTCTTCCCATGAGCATCTGAGCAGGTGAGAGGCCAACCCCACTCAGTGGCGTGTTCCTGTATTCAAGCAGTGCTAGGTACGGGTCACCAGCGCTGTCCTGTGCTTTTCTCAGCAGGTTTTTATTGTCTGAACTGCCCTCTCAACTTGCCCATTTGACTGCGGGAGGTTGGGACTTGAGGTGGTGTGTTTGAAACCCCACTCAGCACTGAAGTCCACCATCTCTTGGCTCACTAGCTGTCTGCCATTGTCGGAGAATAACTCATCTGGCACACCATGCCTTGCAAATATAGACTTCAACCCAATGATGACGTGTTTGCTTGTGGTTCCATTCAGTTTGATGATCTCAGGAAACTTTGAAAAGTAATCCACACACAGTACGTACTCTGCATCTTTGAAGTTAAACAAATCCACACCTATCTTTGCCCATGCTCTCTCAGGCACTGGATGTGACATAAGTGGCTCTCTGGGATTATTGTTCTTGTGTGTGTTACATACAGCACACCGATCCACGACTTCTTCTGTTTGGCCACGCCCGGCCAGTACAGTACATCACGGGCTCGCTCCTTGCACTTAACCATGCCCATGTGTGACTCGTGGATTTCCCTGAGCATTTCACTTCTCAATGTGTGTGGTACTACTAACCTTGAGTTCTTGAATATGAGTCCATCTACATATGACAGCTCTTCCCTAAATGTCCAATACTGTTTGATTTTGTCTGGAAGCTGTCTCTGTTTATCTGGCCATCCTCTCTGAATTGCATTTGCAACCAGTATCAACTCAGCATCCTCTTTTGTTGCTTCTTTGAACTCCTGCAACTTTTCCTCTGATACTGGGAGTTGGTGATTTATAAAGTTGACTTCCAGCTCTTCATCAAGGAGTTTCTCATGGTGCTCTTTTAGAAATACTCTGCTTAGAGCATCAGCAATATGCATCTCCTTGCCTGGCTTGTACTTGACCTCAAGACTGTACTTTTGTAGTCTCATGAGCATTCTTTGTAGTCTGGCTGGCGCGCTGAGGAGGGATATTTTTTTTTGAATATCACTTCCAGTGGCTTGTGATCACTTTCTACGTGGACATGTCTTCCATATACTAGATACTGATGGACTTTTTCACAGCCGAACACGATTGCAAGCAATTCTTTTTCGATTTGTTCATATTGTTTTTGACAGTCAGTTAATGCCCTGGAGCCATATGCTACTGGCTGCCCATCTTGAAGTAGCACTGCTCCCAGACCCTCAGAGCTTGCATCAACAGATAAGGTAACTGGCTGGCTGACATCATAGAACTTGAGTACTGGTGCTTGGCTGACAAGAGCTTTTAGTTTATCCAAACTCTGTTGTTGCTCTGACCCCCAATGCCATTCCACATTTCCTTCCAACTGCCTCAGAGGAGCACTCAAGTCTGAGAGGTTGGGGACGGATTTAGAGGTATTGCAGTAACCCTGTGAACCTCTGGAGGGCGGCTTTGTCCTCTGGTGCAGGCATGTTTTGTATGGCTCTGACCTTTTCAGGATCAGGCTTGAGTCCTTTCTCACTGAGCACATGACCAATGTAACTGATTTCTGTCATCCTTATCTTACATTTACTTTTGTTCAGTTTCAGATTGATGCTTCTCAGGCGGTCCAGCGGTTGTCTCAAATGACGATCATGCTGCTCTATGCTCTCTCCCCAGACCAGGATGTCATCTATTACATTGACTACACCCTCTAGCCCTTCTAGATGTCTGGCTATGCACCTCTGGAGCACTTCAGGTGCTGACGATATACCAAATGGAAGTCTTTTAAACATGTATCTCCCAAATGGTGTGTTGAATGTACACAGGTGAGAGCTTTCATTGTCCAGTTGGATTTGCCAAAATCCGTGGTTAGCATCTACAACTGAAAAGAATCTGGCATTTGGCATTTCAGCTACCACCTCTTCTATTGTGCGCAGCGGATAATGTTCTCTTTTGATGGCTGTATTCAGGTCCTTTGGGTCGATGCAGATCCGAACTTTGTTAGGTTTTGTTACAGTCACCATACTATTCACCCAAGCTGTAGGCTCTGTCTGTTTGGTTCTCACACCCAAGTTTTCCATTCTTTTCAGCTCCGTTTCAATTTTGTCTTTTAGGGCGACAGGCACTTTCCTGGGAGCATGACCTACTGGAGTGACATCTGGATTTGTCTCAATGTGGTATACTCCCGGTATGCAGCCTAATCCAGTGAATAAATCCTCATATTCACTTAGAATGTCACTCTCTGTTTTAAGCGCAGGCAGTCTTTTGACAAGCCCCATTTCTTCACATGCCTCTCCTCCTAGAATTGCAGGTGCATTGTTCTTTATGACCTCAAGCGCCACATCATACTTTTTATCTTTGTACTGACATGTCAACATGATTTTGCCTTTAGCTGGAATGTGGTGGCCTGCATAAGTAACAAGCTTGGAGTGAGATTCGCTCACCTTTTTATCCACTCTCAATTTTCTGAGGTCTTTCATTGAAATGCCGTTGCAATCGGCTCCAGTATCCAGCCTGACTTTCAAAACTTTCTTGTTGACAATCAGATCTTCATGCCATTTTCCTTTCTTTGCATCCACCGCATGGATTTGTGAGACTGAGTGGTCTTGTTTTTCTGCTTGGATTGAGCCCATAAAGAACTCCTCATCATCTGCCTCTGCCTTGTTTATATGCTGCATCTTATGGTTGTTTGTGTGCTTGCGTGAGTTGCACATGTTTGCATAATGATTTTTCCCGTGGCAGGCTTTGCACACTTGTCCATAGGCAGGACACTTATTTGGCTCATGCCTGTAGCCGCATCTTGTGCCGTTTCCTTGATTTCTCATCTTTACCCTCTGTGCTGTGGCACCACTGTCTTTCTGTTTGTCACGTTGTTTTTTCTTGGTGACTTTATTAACAGGGATTTCAACCTCCTCGTGTAGACTGTTTAGCTGACTCCGACTCAACTCACTGGCTCTGCACATGTCTATTGCTTTGTTTAGCGTGAGGTCCGGGTCTCTCAGTAGCCGTCCCCTCACTTGGTCATCCGTGATTCCACACACGATTCTATCTCGTATCAGTGAGTCGGTAAGGTACTCCAACTCGCAGTCTTTCGCTTTATTCTTTAAATCAGCCACATATGCATCAACACATTCTGATTTTCCTTGCACTCGAGTGAAGAACAGGTGCCTCAAATATGTCACATTTTTCCTTGGCTCACAATGTTGGCGGGAAAGCTCTGTCAATCTGTCATAGTCATCTACGTCTTCATGGAAGTCAAGTGTGTTATGTACCTTCATTGCTTCGTCTCCGGCCACGTGTAGGAACGTGGCTCTTTTCACCGCATCGGACTTTTCGTCAGTTCCGCTGGCGACCAGGAACAGTTCGAATCTCTGGATCCAGACTCTTCAATTTCCTTCTAGACTTAATGAGGTCGGAGGTTTCATCTGCTACATTTTCTTCTTTTCTTTGGTTTCTTCAAGTTTTATTCTGACACCATGTAATATTTGACGCGGCGGAAGCCATGTCTAGTCAGTCAACGACGTTTCTTATTCTGTGGTCTCCATACAAACACAGTAACACAACAGCAAAGTTACAGTGCCGCCTAGCAGCCACACCGAGTACTGCACTTATTCAAATACGCTACAGATTAGTTGTTCATGGCGCAAGTATTTGAGGCGCTCGTGCTCCTTTGCGCAGTTGTGCGACGCCATCCGCGAGCCCACCGCTTTCACCGCCAGACTCTTAGGTTTTTCTGGTTCTGGCCGTTAAACTGGTCCGCAAAGCCCATTTCTGTATTAAAATCGCCACATGCCTTAATGTTTAACCTGAAACGCCGTCTTTTAGCCAACTTTATGTTAACTTATTGATGTTGAGCTAGTGGTAGCAAGCTGTTATGATGGACGGCTATCGCGAAGGCAGGTAAGCTAACATTAGCATTAGCCGTTAGCCCAGCTAACATCGGTGGTGCTAAATGTAAACTGAGTTGCTTGCTAACCCACCTAATGACAGCTCGTAAACGGTGATTAGCGACTAACGCTGTTTTCAGGTTATTGACTCTGTAGCTGCGGACGTAAGATTTAAGAAAAAAGTCATTAATATAAAGTAACGAGTTTTCGGTAACACTTAAGTATGGGGAACATATACACCATTAAGTAGGTGCGTACTTTATAAGGTGGTAGTACCACAAGAACAGTTATTCTCCCTTACTAACACGTAATGAATGTGGTCTGTTCTTACATAACAAAACACAAAAGTACAAGTGTTAATAGTGTTAAATTACTCTAAGTTTTTGTTACTTAGAATATGTTCCCCATACTAAAGTGTTACCGAGTTTTCTTCTAAGCTACAGGTAGAACAGGAGTCACGCTGCAACCATGTGCCTGCCCGCCAGATCTCCGTAGAGCTGCTAGATGGCATCCATGCTGTTTTCTAGTGTCCGTAGAGCTGCCAGATGGCGGCCAGGCTGTTTTCTAGTGTCCGTAGATCTGCTAGATGGCATCCAGGCTGTTTTCTAGTGTCCGTAGAGCTGCTAGATGGCATCCATGCTGTTTTCTAGTGTCCGTAGAGCTGCTAGATGGCATCCATGCTGTTTTCTAGTGTCCGTAGAGCTGCTAGATGGCATCCATGCTGTTTTCTAGTGTCCGTAGAGCTGCCAGATGGCGGCCGGGCTGTTTTCTAGTGTCCGTAGAGCTGCTAGATGGCGGCCGGGCTGTTTTCTAGTGTCCGTAGATCTGCTAGATGGCATCCAGGCTGTTTTCTAGTGTCCGTAGATCTGCTAGATGGCATCCAGGCTGTTTTCTAGTGTCCGTAGAGCTGCCAGATGGCGGCCAGGCTGTTTTCTAGTGTCCGTAGAGCTGCCAGATGGCATCCATGCTGTTTTCTAGTGTCCGTAGATCTGCCAGATGGCATCCAGGCTATTTTCTAGTGTCCCTAGAGCTGCCAGATGGCATCCAGGCTGTTTTCTAGTGTCGGTAGAGCTGCTAGATGGCGGCCAGGGTGTTTTCTAGTGTCGGTAGAGCTACTAGATGGCGGCCAGGCTGTTTTCTAGTGTCCGTAGATCTGCCAGATGGCATCCATGCTGTTTTCTAGTGTCTGTAGATCTGCTAGATGGCATCCAGGCTGTTTTCTAGTGTCCGTAGATCTGCTAGATGGCATCCAGGCTGTTTTCTATTGTCCGTAGAGCGGCCAGATGGCGGCCAGGCTGTTTTCTAGTGTCCGTAGCGCTACTGGATGGCGGCCAGGCTGTTTTCTAGTGTCCGTAGATCTGCCAGATGGCATCCATGCTATTTTCTAGTGTCCGTAGAGCTGCCAGTTGGCATCCAGGCTGTTTTCTAGTGTCGGTAGAGCTGCTAGATGGCGGCCAGGCTGTTTTCTAGTGTCGGTAGAGCTACTAGATGGCGGCCAGGCTGTTTTCTAGTGTCCGTAGAGCCGCTAGATGGTGTCCATGCTGTTTTCTAGTGTCCGTAGAGCTGCCAGATGGTTGCCAGACTTATGTTTTCTGTATTTTTAACCTAGCCTGTAGAAAAAACAAGCAAGAAAACTTTGGCAATCGTTAAAAGCCAGTGGTTCTCACTCAGGTCGTCAACCACTGATAGAAGCTAGCTGAACCAAGGTTGACTGGGTGGGCTTGTTTCCAGCAGCCTAATAGTAGTATTTATAACAATAACAATAATTAATAATAGTGACTATTATTATTCTGGAATAATTTTATTCATGTTTTTGTGTATGGAGTGGAAAGCACCTGTAACTATATTTTCAAAAGTGCTGTATAAATAAAAATTCGCTTGCTTGCTTGATTTAAAAAAAACAAAAAAAACAAGTGACTACATGTTTTATGGCACGTTTCCCATAAAACATGTAGTCACTTTTTTACTTCAATTTAAAATTAAAATGAAACAAGCCATAAAAAAAATGCTTTAATTTGGAGAAAAAGAAAAATCACAAGTGGAAAAAATACAGAATTAAAAGGTTCTTTAAGCATTCTTCAAAATCTGTAATTAAGATTAACAATTTAAGAGCATATAGATACAATATTGCAAAAAAAAGAAGTAAAAATAAAACAATACAGTTTGAGTGAAAATGAGAAGATCGAAGACGGTTTTAATGAAGAGCTAAATTAAAGAGTTGTGTTAATCTCTGTAGGCTGAAAACAAGGGAAGTCATATGTAGGATTTGGACGGGCATCTACCCTACACCATAGTGCCGTTGAGCAGTACTGAGTTCGTTCCACTGGTAATGGTTCATCAGGCCCTGACCTCTATTCTCTCTGTGGCGGAAGATGAAGAGAAAACCCATCTTCCTCCCTCAGGGTCAGCAGGAGAACATTTTGAATTGACAGGCTTCACCTGCAGACGGCGGCTTGTTCTTCATGGTGCAGAACAGAAACGGTGTGGTTAATATTTAATCTGCAGCATGCTGGGAGTCTTTTGTTCTTCTTGCTGGTGGTATTGTAAACGGGGCTGATGCAGGAGCTGTGTAGACGCTGCACACAGCTCCCCTCTCACACGAGCTGCCGGCCGATTTAGATGCGATAAGGTTGATTGTTGGCAGGTTAATTATTTTCTTCTCTGCCATGCCCACGGGAGGAACTTCCTGGTTAATGAAGCCAGCTCTGCTCCGGTTATAAGGTCTCATTTGATACGGGAAGATTCAGAACCAGCCCCTGAACTGACCTGATTCTGTCTACGATCATTTCTTCAGAGATGTTGTAGTTTATTATTCAGCTTCACGTTTCATGGTTTGGTTCTAACATGGCATGTGACTTGAGGCTACAGCTCGCTGTGCCAGCCAGGTCAGGTGCATCTTGCCAGAAGTGCCAATACAGGTACAATACAGTGTCTAGTAAATGTCCTGCGGATGATACACATTGTGGTTAAAGGACATTGACTAAGTAGGCCTGGGTATCTAAAACCATCTCACTGCAGTAAAGGCCTGTAAAGGAATCTTTTTTCAACCCATTTTTTACAGCGTTTTTACAGGAATGTTGTCCAAATGCAGAGCAGTTTTATTGTCATAACTGACTTCTTTATTAGATGGGATGACATATTTAGTTCCATGTAAGCTGATCATATCACGTTTGGTTTAGTCATGGTTATACAGGCCCACCTGAAACTGAGGTGATCTGTAAATCTCTCCGTCACAGGAAAGCAGCCCAGCAGGACAAGACCCACCCACCCACACACACACACAGAATGAGAGAGAGAGAGAGAGAGAGAGAGAGAGAGAGAGAGAGAGAGAGAGAGAGAGAGAGAGAGAGAGAGAGAGAGAGAGAGAGAGAGAGAGAGAGAGAGAGAGAGAGAGAGAGAGAGAGAGAGAGAGAGAGAGAGAGAGAGAGAGAGAGAGAGAGAGAGAGAGAGAGAGAGAGAGAGAGAGAGAGAGAGAGAGAGAGAGAGAGAGAGAGAGAGAGAGAGAGAGAGGTGGAGAAACAGGTAAAGCAAAGTGACTATTCAGAGGAAGTGAAGGCGTCTCTCTGTTCTCCACAGCCTGCTGTCCATTCTTCTGTGAGCGTCTGACTGAGGACAGGTTTGAAGGGAGAGAGCGACGCCATGGGTGTAAACAAATGTATCAAGTACCTTCTGTTCTTCTTCAACTTCCTGTTCTGGGTGAGTTACTTATTTGTCTCTGACTTTCCGGTGACTTCGGTCCTTCCACCACTTGGACTCAGGTCTGCTCCTGGACACTGAGACGGCTAGATGGGCTTATAATGAAGCGTTTGTTTTGGCATGACCGATGCTCCTCTCGACACATGATTTGGATATGTGGCGAAGACAAAAACATGGAATTGTAACTTGTTGAATTACAGATGAATGCCATTGTCACGACCCTGCTCCTCCTCGGATTCTTCTCAGTTTTAACATCAAACCAGCTGCATGAAATGAGAGCAGGCGCCCATCTCAGTTGCAGTTCTGTTTGAAGCAGAACAGATGAGAACCGCTGCGGTTCCAGGTGTCTGAACTAGAGAAGTCTACTCAGGATCTGGATCAAAATATTGAGTGATGTTTGACTGACAGCTGCCCCAGCAGATTGCAGTGTGGGTCCGTGGAGATGTCTCCTCCCACTGGAGTGAGTTTGGGTGTGGCACTCCTGCAGCATCAGACTGAAACTATGTGATTTATTAAAACCCCAAGCGGGACAGGTCCAGCGTGTCCCAGATTCTGTTTGTTTCCAGACGATAGAATTGAAATTGTCCAAGAGATGACTTTTGAATGCTGGCCCACTATTGGGACAGTGATGTAACCCTGTTTTGTGGATGGGTTGCCAGTTCTGTCGGGTTCCAAATTCAGCTGAATAGCTACAAGAACTGTCATGGGATTATTTTTTTGTTTAACTTGATGGGCTACAATGTCAGATCAGGAGAAGACCACATCAGTTTAAACTCGCTGAGGCTCTACACAGACTCATACCAAATCCCATGCGGGGGAGAGTATTTGTGTCTGTACACTCTCACCCCAGCTAGAAGGAAGTGAAGCTGTGTGTGTGGGTTCGAAGCCAGGCTGCTATTTGTTCTCTTCCAAGATGTTGCGGGAAGTGGCAGCAGATCGATGATAACTTGATTGTGTGGGCTGAGTGGTCGGGATGCGTTGGTCCTAATGGCAGCGGCTCTCGCGCTCTTCCTGGAACAGCAGCTGCTAGCTAAGTGGTACCGGTCCCAGATCTGCTCACTGGGTTCACTTGTGCTGAATTGGTTGCTTGGCAACCTCTGCGTTTTGACCAGGTAACATGGAACCCGCTGCCACAGGTTGTGTCCACATCCGTCCAGTTCTTCCACTGCAGGCTTCGGGCTCCACCCACCTTCCCTGGGGTGCAGCGGGGTTGTGTGTGGCAGATAAAAACTAGGAGGTGTGCTTTTGATTGTAGACTACAGAGCAGGCCTGTTGTTTCTTTCTTGACCCCAGTATGCTGGTTTTCATGCACCCCCCACCCCCAGAAATTAGTGGCTTTCTTTTTTTTTTTACTTGTGTATGAAAAATGATTGATATTATGGTAGTAATTTCCATAATTATTTCAAGATTCAAGACTTAGTTTATTGTCGTTTTCATTTTGTACCTGCGCACATAAATAAAAAGGAAATGTTGTTTCTGCCAGCCCACAGCCACGCAACGGAAGAGATGAAAATACACACCCAAAAATTCCCTCAAAATGATACCACAAAAACATGAAAACAGAGAACACAAACATGCAGCATTTATTTTTTATTTTAGAACATGGTTTAACATTAATATATTGATTACTTAATATATTAATGTTAATATTTTTACACATTTTGTATTTTACATATTTGTTATGTTATAACCGAAATGTTGAGCAACGGATGTTGTGATTGTCTGAATTCTCAGCATTTCTAAGTGTTTATATCAACATGGAAAGAGATGGCTCAGGACACCGAACCGTTGGGCTGACAGAAACACCGGCCTGTGTTGTTATGCGTTTACATTTTACTTCCCATGATGCTCTTCTGTTCGGCCCAACAAACAGTCAGGACAACCACTGAGTTCTGAATCCACAAGTGGTCCAGATCTGGGGCGCCCAGTGGCTCACCTGGTAGAGAGGGAGCCACATAAGGCTGAGTCCTTACTGCAGTGGCCTGGGTTCGAGCCCGGCCCTTTGCTGCATGTCATCCCCTCTCTCTCCCGTCTGTCTACTGTTACTGTCTAATACAGGTGAAACGTGACAAAAAAGAAAAAGAAAGTGTCCACAAGTGATGTGGTGCAGTACAAACAGTATGCACCACATCACACTTCTTCTTCTCCAGGACGCTGTGGGTGTGTGTGTGTGTGTGGGTGTGTGTGTGTGTGTCCAAAAGTGGAAATAAAAAAAGAAACTGTAGTTTAATGTAGAACTGGGAGAGTGTTGTGTGGCTCAGTGTGTAGAGTTCAGTGTAAGACAGTAAGTCTCATTGTCAGGATCCGCTCACCTGCCGGCTGTGACTGCAGGGGTCCTGCAGCAGGCAGTGACCTACACACAGGCGCTGCAGGTAGAGGACGTGTGTTACGTACAAGTAGGAATTTAAACATGGGATTTTATGCAGCATTGTGAACAAATGTTTGGTTAATTCTGTATTCAGTTCGTCAATCGTGGAATTACAAACAAACCAGAGGGTTGCTTAATGATGGTCCAGATTGTTAGGACTATGGTCTTAATGATAGTCTAGATTGTAAAGACTATGGTCTTAATGATGGTCCAGATTGTTAGGACTATGGACTTAATGATGGTCCAGATTGTTAGGACTATGGGCGGATAGTCCAGATTGTTAGGACTATGGACTTAATGGTTAGGACTATGGATTTAATGATGGTCCAGATTGTTAGGACTATGGGCTTAATGATAGTCTAGATTGTTAGGACTATGGGCTTAATGATAGTCTAGATTGTTAGGACTATGGGCGGATAGTCCAGATTGTTAGGACTATGGACTTAATGATAGTCGAGATTGTTAGGACTATGGGCTTAATGATAGTCCAGATTGTTAGTACTATGGGCTTAATGATAGTCCAGATTGTTGGAACTATGGGCTTAATGATGGTCCAGATTGTTAGGACTATGGGCTTAATGATAGTCCAGATTGTTAGTACTATGGGCTTAATGATAGTCCAGATTGTTAGGACTATGGGCTTAATGATAGTCCAGATTGTTAGCACTACGGGCTTAATGATGGTCCAGATTGTTAGGACTATGGGCTTAATGATAGTCTAGATTGTTAGGACTATGGGCTTAATAATGGTCCAGATTGTTAGGACTATGGGCTGATAGTCCAGATTGTTAGGACTATGGACTTAATGGTTAGGACTATGGATTTAATGATAGTCTAGATTGTTAGGACTATGGGCTTAATGATAGTCTAGATTGTTAGGACTATGGGCTTAATGATAGTCTAGATTGTTAGGACTATGGGCTTAATGATAGTCTAGATTGTTAGGACTATGGGCTTAATGATAGTCCAGATTGTTAGGACTATGGGCTTAATGATAGTCCAGATTGTTAGGACTATGGACTTAATGATAGTCGAGATTGTTAGGACTATGGTCTTAATGATAGTCTAGATTGTAAGGACTATGGACTAAATGATGGTCCAGATTGTTAGGACTATGGATTTAATGATGGTCCAGATTGTTAGGACTTTGGGTTTAATGATAGTCCAGATTGTTAGGACTATGGACTTAATGATAGTCCAGATTGTTAGGACTATGGGCTTAATGATAGTCCAGATTGTCAGGACTATGGGCTTAATGATAGTCCAGATTGTTAGTACTATGGACTTAATGATAGTCCAGATTGTTAGGACTATGGACTTAATGATAGTCCAGATTGTTAGGACTATGGGCTTAATGACAGTCCAGATTGTTAGGACTATGGGCTGATAGTCCAGATTGTTAGGACTATGGACTTAATGATAGTCGAAATTGTTAGGACTATGGGCTTAATGATAGTCCACATCGTTAGTGCTATGGACTTAATGATGGTCCAGATTGTTAGGACTATGGACTTAATGATGGTCCAGATTGTTAGGACTATGGACTTAATGATAGTCTAGATTGTTAGGACTATGAACTTAATGATGGTCCAGATTGTTAGGACTATAGACTTGATGATGGTCCAGATTGTTAGGACTATGGGCTTAATGATAGTCTAGTTTGTAATGACTATGGGCTTAATGATGGTCCAGATTGTTAGGACTATGGGCTTAATGATGGTCCAGATTGTTAGGACTATGGGCTTAATGATGGTCCAGATTGTTAGGACTATGGGCTTAATGATGGTCCAGATTGTTGGGACTATGGGCTTAATGATAGTCTAGTTTGTAATGACTATGGGCTTAATGATGGTCCAGATTGTTAGGACTATGGGCTTAATGATGGTCCAGATTGTTAGGACTATGGGCTTAATGATAGCCTAGATTGTAATGACTATGGGCTTAATGATAGTCTAGTTTGTAATTACTATGGGCTTAATGATAGTCCAGATTGTTAGGACTATGGACTTAATGATGGTCCACATTGTTAGGACTATGGGCTTAATGATAGTCTAGTTTGTAATGACTATGGGCTTAATGATAGTCCAGATTGTTAGTACTATGGACTTAATGATAGTCCAGATTGTTAGAACTATGGGCTTAATGATGGTCCAGATTGTTAGGACTATGGTCTTAATGATAGTCCAGATTGTTAGTACTATGGGCTTAATGATAGTCCAGATTGTTAGGACTATGGGCTTAATGATAGTCCAGATTGTTAGGACTATGGGCTGATAGTCCAGATTGTTAGGACTATGGACTTAATGGTTAGGACTATGGATTTAATGATAGTCTAGATTGTTAGGACTATGGGCTTAATGATAGTCTAGATTGTTAGGACTATGGGCTTAATGATAGTCCAGATTGTTAGGACTATGGGCTTAATGATGGTCCAGATTGTTAGGACTATGGGCTTAATGATGGTCCAGATTGTTAGGACTTTGGGTTTAATGATAGTCCAGATTGTTAGGACTATGGGCTGATAGTCCAGATTGTTAGGACTATGGAGTTAATGATAGACCAGATTGTTAGTACTATGGGCTTAATGATAGTCCAGATTGTTAGGACTATGGACTTAATGATAGTCCAGATTGTTAGGACTATGGGCTTAATGACAGTCCAGATTGTTAGGACTATGGGCTTAATAATAGTATAGATTGTTAGGACTATGGGTTTCATGATAGTCCAGATTGTTAGGACTATGGGTTTCATGATAGTCCAGATTGTTAGGACTATGGACTTAATGATAGTCGAGATTGTTAGGACTATGGGCTTAATGATAGTCCACATCGTTAGTGCTATGGACTTAATGATGGTCCAGATTGTTAGGACTATGGACTTAATGATGGTCCAGATTGTTAGGGCTATGGACTTAATGATAGTCTAGATTGTTAGGACTAGGAACTTAATGATAGTCCAGATTGTTAGGACTATAGACTTAATGATAGTCCAGATTGTTAGGACTATGGGCTTAATGATGGTCCAGATTGTTAGGACTATGGGCTTAATGATAGTCTAGTTTGTAATGACTATGGGCTTAATGATGGTCCAGATTGTTAGGAGTATGGGCTTAATGATGGTCCAGATTGTTGGGACTATGGGCTTAATGATAGTCTAGTTTGTAATGACTATGGGCTTAATGATGGTCCAGATTGTTAGGACTATGGGCTTAATGATGGTCCAGATTGTTAGGACTATGGGCTTAATGATAGCCTAGATTGTAATGACTATGGGCTTAATGATAGTCTAGTTTGTAATTACTATGGGCTTAATGATAGTCCAGATTGTTAGGACTATGGGCTTAATGATGGTCCAGATTGTTAGGACTATGGGCTTAATGATAGTCTAGTTTGTAATGACTATGGGCTTAATGATAGTCCAGATTGTTAGGACTATGGACTTAATGATGGTCCAGATTGTTAGGACTATGGACTTAATGATGACCTAGATTGTAATGACTATGGGCTTAATGATGGTCCAGATTGTTAGGACTATGGGTTTAATGATAGTCTAGATTGTAATGACTATGGGCTTAATGATGGTCCAGATTGTTAGGACTATGGGTTTAATGATGGGCTAGATTGTTAGGACTATGGGCTTAATGATGGTCCAGATTGTTAGGACTATGGGCTTAATGATGGTCCAGATTGTTAGGACTATGGGCTTAATGATGGTCCAGATTGTTAGGACTATGGACTGTGAGTGGCTGTGCGGGTGATTTTCTGTAAATGTGTAGTGTTTCATGTTGAGCAGCAACATTAATGTGTTGACCGTATGACGCCATCTGCATGATGTGAAATCCTCTTCTGAATTACAGATGAAAGATCTGAACAATCACTAGTGCGCACACACACACACACACACACACACACACACACACACACACACACAGGGGGGACTTCCCCTTTGAAGCAGGAACACAGTGGGTGAAGGCTGTTAGTATGAGTGTTTGTGTTCTTGGTGTCATGTATTGTTCCTCAGGATTTATTCCAGTGAAGTTGTGTGTGTTTTGACTGTGTAGTCAGCTGTGTGTGATGTGAGCTTGGCTCTCCGAACTGGAGGTGGGTTGTGCTGCAGCTTATTCTGCCGTCGCTCTGCAAGTCTGCATAACAGTCTGAACAATGACTGGAATGCACATCATGCACACATCAGTGTACTCATGTGTTGGCTTAGTGGTGTGTGTGTGTGTGTGTGTGTGTGTGTGTGTGTGTGTGTGTGTGTGTGTGTGTGCATCATTCTTCATTTGTTCCCGCCGCCTGTCTTCTGAAAGTTTTCATAGTCTTCTTCCTTTATTCAGGTTCCTGTTGTAATGCCATTCCCTGGATCCTTGGTCACATGGCTTGTGTGTAAGGCTCAGCCGCAGCAGTGCATCTGACTAGAAGCTGTTGCTAAAAGCAGAAATGTTGTCGTGTGTGTGTGTGTGTGTGTGTGTGTGTGTGTGTGTGTGTGTGTGTGTGTGTGTGTACGTATGCTCCTACGACGTATAAACTAAACTTAATGTCCTGTCATGTTATGCAGCTCCTCACACCCGCTGCAAGAATGGGAACATGCTGCCGTCCACCCAGTGTGTCTGTGATGGTGGTGGAGCATGGCTCTCACCAGGAAGATTGTCGCTGCAGTGACAAGGAGCCGAAATACAAGAATTTTGCTCTCTCGTGCTTGTGTAAGACATAACAAATAAAGGATCTTGAATCTCTCTTGAAACTCTTGAATCCCTGGAGGGAGTCTCCAGCCTGCATCAGCTCCTCTTTATACTGGGCCATGTTCAGGTGTCCCAACACCAAGCAGAAACCATTTGTACTGGTACGTACAACAAAGAAAGGAAATTCCATTTCCCCCATCCCACAGCAGCGCAACACAAAAGACAACACATATCCAAAAACCTCCAAAAACAATACCACCAAAAACGGAGAGAACAAAGAAAAAACGGCCAACAGCACAGTCCACCCAGTACACCACAGTCCACCCAGTACAACACAGTCCACCCAGTACAACACAGTCCACCCAGTACAACACAGTCCACCCAGTACACCACAGTCCACCCAGTACAACACAGTCCACCCAGTACACCACAGTCCACCCAGTACAACACAGTCCACCCAGTACACCACAGTCCACCCAGTACACCACAGTCCACCTAGTACAACACAGTCCACCCAGTACACCACAGTCCACCCAGTACAACACAGTCCACCCAGTACACCACAGTCCACCCAGTACAACACAGTCCACCTAGTACAACACAGTCCACCCAGTACACCACAGTCCACCTAGTACAATACAGTACACCACAGTCCACCCAGTACACCACAATCCACCCAGTACAACACAGTCCACCTAGTACAACACAGCCCACCCAGTACACCACAGTCCACCTAGTACAACACAGTCCACCCAGTACACCACAGTCCACCCAGTACACCACAGTCCACCCGGTACACCACAGTCCACCCAGTACACCACAGTCCACCTAATACAACACAGCCCACCCAGTACACCACAGTCCACCCAGTACAACACAGTCCACCTAGTACAACACAGCCCACCCAGTACAACACAGTCCACCTAGTACAACACAGCCCACCCAGTACAACACAGCCCACCCAGTACAACACAGCCCACCCAGTACAACACAGCCCACCCAGTACAACACAGTCCACCCAGTACAACACAGCCCACCCAGTACACCACAGCCCACCCAGTACAACACAGCCCACCCAGTACAACACAGCCTAACCAGTACAACACAGTCCACCCAGTACAACACAGTCCACCCAGTACAACACAGTCCAGAAAGTCCACTGTCCAGGAGAAGGAATGCCAGCCAGGATGGCTGTCGGAACTGCCGGTCTGCATGGGCTAGCAGTTAGCTTAGCTTGCCCCGCTTCCGCGTATTGTCGGACAGCTCTCAGTGTTTCCTCTTCGGACGCAGCTCGGGTCAGGGCCGTGGTTGTTGGGCCCGTGGGATGTAGCAGACCAGGCTCCTCCCGCCGATCCAACGCCAGCTCTCCAGCCAGACCCCTTCGACACACCTCCCCGCACGACACAAACGCAGATGCAGACAAAAACACTGCACAGTTGATGCTAAGCGAGGCCCCCGCCAGACCGCCTCGGTGTTTCCTCTCGGGCAGGGCCGTGGGCTAGCAGTTAGCTTAGCCTGCCCCGCTTGCCTCCTCCTCGAGCCCACAGGACGCAGCAGACCAAGCTCTCTCAGCCGATCCAGCGCCAGCTGTCCTTGCCTAGCGAAATTGAGGATCAAAATAAAAACTTCACATGATGACACAAACTTAGACGTGGACAAAGACAAACACATAATCGACACTGGGTGAGGCTGCCGCAAACTCCCCCGTCTCCACTCCAACAAAGGCGAGGTTTATGAGTTACAGATCATCTGCGGAGGTTTATTCAGATGTCTCGCTCGACAGCTGCTATGACGGGAGCAGGTTGTTGTCATTTTAAAACCGCTCTGGCCATAAACTCCCCCCTCCAAAAATGGTGGCGTAAAGTGGCATTTAATGGCCTTTGTAACTGTTGAATACAGATTTTTGTTTCTCGGTAGATCTGAGAAGAAAGAAGTCTTCCCACAACACCAAGAGCTGACCCAGGGTGTGGCTGTTTGTTTTCACTGATACCCGAGTCCCCGCTCCTAAGCCGCTCTGCAGGTTTGGTGTGTGTGTGTGTGTGTGTGTGTGTGACAATAGTGACGCAGGTTTGAAGTTTTCATTTGGCATTAAACTCCATTAAGTCTATGGTAAGTGCAGTGTTACAGCAGTCTGGAGCCCAATGTCTTGCTTCACAACTGTAACGGAGGATGAACTTGAACCCTGGACCTCTTACTCACACCGGCTTGATTTCTTCGCAGGAGATGATGTCCTTCTGATGTCCTCCAACATTGTGTGTGTGTGTGTGTGTGTGTGTGGTCTAGGTAACATGAGACTGTCTCTGTTTCCACCACTGGACTGGTTCAGTGACATAGCAGAGGCTGGTTGTACTGGGAAGCTCCCAGGTGGGAATGTGAAACAGGGTGGAGCTGTGACCGATCTGTGTGTCAGCAAATCCTGTTCGACAATCAAGGTTAAAAGATGTTGTTAGTCAACTTGTTTACATGAGGGTGGAGAAACGGCTTCGGGGGGTTGTCGCTCTTGGATTGGGGTCGGATTCCAGATTTAGCCCTTCAGCAAATGGAGAAGAAAGATGTGACTCTGTCATGTCTTAATCTCGGTTGAACAAATAGTTTAGCTGGTGTTTGTGTTCTTTTAAACATCTTGATGTACTGTCCAACCACGGTCACTACAGGAAGGATGAACAGTACACACTTCTGTTCTTCTAACCAGGGCTCCACTCAGGTTCCTTTTCTCTCTGTCACTACTGCTCAGGCCAGCTCTGTCACTCTGTCACTCTGTCACTCTGTCTGTCTGTCTGTCTGTCTGTCTGTCTGTCTGTCTGTCTGTCTGTCTGTCTGTCTGTCTGTGTGTGTGTGTCTGTCTGTGTGTGTGTGTGTGTGTGTTTCAAAGTTGAGTAAAGGACAGTAACTTTTTTCTTTTCTTTTTTTGTGGCTTCGCCCCCCCCCCCCTTTTTCTCCCCAATTGTACTTGGCCAATTACCCCACTCTTCCGAGCCGTTGCCCACCCCTGCTCTAGAGCTTAAAACTAGACAATATGGTTGGGCAGCTGAGGTTCTCCACCTGCTGCTTGGGTCCTCTCCCTACCTTCCATCCATCCATCCATTATCCAAACCGCTCATCCTGCTCTCAGGGTCGCGGGATGCTGGAGCCTTTCCCAGCAGTCACTGGGCGGCAGGCGGGGAGACACCCTGGACAGGCTGCCAGACCATCAAAGGGCCCACACACACACACACACACACACACACACACACACACACACACACACACACACACACACATTCATTCCTAGGGACAATTTAGTACGGCCAGGTCACCGACCTACCTTTGGACTGTGGGAGGAAACCGGACCCCCGGAGGAAACCCATGTAGACACGGGGAGAACATGCAAACTCCACACAGAGGACGACCCGGGACGACCCCACCAAGGCTGGACTACCCCGGGGCTCAAACCCAGGACCTTCTTGCTGTGAGGCGACCGCGCTAACCACTGCGCCACCGTGCCGCCCCCTCCCTACCACATTTTTTAAAACAGTTTTTAATTGCTTAGCACGTGAGGTATTAGAAATGATTAACTGCTGTCTTCGGGCAGGTATATGTCCTGCAGCACGTGAGACGGCTGTCATTTAATCACTTCTGAAGAAGAGCAACCTTGATGCGACAGCTATTGCCAACTACTGGCCCACCTCCAACTTACCGTTCCCCAGTGAAATACTTGAAGAAACAGTTAATTCTCAAGTTAATAACTACTTAACATCTAACAACCTTCGAGCTGTTTATCAATCAGGTTTTCGATCTCACCATAGCACAGAAGCAGCACTTATCAAAGTTGTGAACGATCTGCATGTGACTAATAAATGATCTGTTCTGGTGTTCCTGGAACACGAGGTCACCTTCGACACTGGTGATCCTCATCTTTTACTGGAGAGGTTAGAAAAATGGGCCGGCCTACCTACAAGACATGCAGTTCTTTGTGTCCATTGAAGACTTTACCTTGGACAAAGTGGGTATAATGTGTGGGGTACGCCAAGATTCGATTCTTGGACCATAGCTATTTAATGTGCTCCCACTCACACGACATACAAAAACACAAAATGAATTACCATAGTTATGCAGATGATTCACAACTGTACATATCGTGTCTGTGAATGTTCCCATTCATCCAGGTCACGGTTATCCAAAGGAGTTGGATAACCGTGTTCCATCCTTTGGATAACTGTACATATCCCTATCTTCTGATGACCTAGAGCCCATACATCCCCTAACTCAGTGTATTGACGATATTAATCTATAGATGTTAGAACTTTTTCCAACTCAAAGACAAAACAGAAATACTTATTTTTGAACAAAGACTCAGAGAATTGCAGCTCATCTCAGCTCTCTGTCTCTGGAGTACAAAAGTGAAGCTAGAAATGTTGGTGTAATCATAAACAGTGATGTGAATTTTAAGAGCCACATCAATTCAAAGTGCAGCAGCTCATGTTCTCACCAGAACTATAAAGTATGAGCACATTACACCTGTTCTTAGGTCTCTGCATTGGCTCCCTATCCAAACTAGAAGAGATTTTAAACTTGTGTTCATTGTATACAAAGCGCTAAATGGTCTCGCACCACACGATAGAAAAGACATGCTAAAGACTTCCAAACCAGCAAGATCTCTCAGGTCCATGGCAGTGGTCTTCTAACCATCCCTCGTGCTAGCTGTAGAGCAGGGGAAGCTGCATTTTCTGTTTACACCCCAAGTAGCTGTAACGCCCTGCCTGAGGACCTGAGAGAGGCCCCTACACTGGAGACATTTAAAAGCAGGTCAAAAACCTTACTTTTTAAAACAGCCGACAGCTAAGTATTTTGTGTGTGTGTGTGTCTTGTGTATATATTTTTATATTCTGCACTGATTCTTGTGTAAGTGCACTAACACCTTTTGATATGCCTATTTATTTTCTGCGTTTGAACTTTTATGATTGTGTTGCGATTGTGTTGTCACTTTATGTAAAGCACACTATGTTGCCCTGTGTAGTAAATGTGTTATATAAAGTCAGACTTGACCACTGTAGGGCTCTCTGGTGAACATGCTGATAAATGACTGTTTGGGGTGTACAGCAGGACCGTGTGATGGACCATATGATCCAAGACCTTTACTGCAGTTACAGGAGAACCATTTCACTGCATCGTATTGTCGCTCATCTGAAAATCGAGGCAGTCAGAGGTCATACCTGGAAATGAGTTTTTCAGCTGCAGTTTCAGATTTTGTCCATAAGATGTCACTAGAATTCCAAAACTTAAAGCATAGAATAGGTTTTATGGCCTGGCAGCCTGTCCAGGGTGTCTCCCCGCCTGCTGCCCAGTGACTGCTGGGATAGGCTCCAGCATCCCCGCCACCCTGAGAGAAGGACAAGCGGTTCAGATAATGTATGGATGGATGAACAGATGTGAGAATACCAGTGTTTTCTCTTTGTCTCTCTCTAGGTGAGTGGCTGTATAATCCTAGCTGTGTCCATCTACCTAAAAGTCACCAAGGATGGAAACAAGGTAGGAACTGGAGTTCAGATGAGTTAAAAGACATGACATCACAGTCCTCTGTACTATGTAGAGTTAAGGTCTGTTACGGGCCCAGACACACCAAACCCACTAGTGGCGACGAAGGCCGCCTGTTGTGTCGCCTCACGTCACCTGCCATCTGGGCCAAAAAGCAGCACTTGAACACACCGGAGAGACTGCAGCCAACGTCCAGCTAGCATGTACGTTCTGCACTGATTTGCTAAGCTAAACAGCCAATCAGAGTGATCTCTCTCACTGACGGGCTCCGCCGATTCAACATGCTGAATCAGCTGAAGAGCTGCCGACAGGGGTCTGACTAGTGTCGACGGTGCAGGGCACACCGCAAAAACTAGGGTCACAAATGCTCACCGACGGCCAACCGTCGGCCTGGTGTGCCAGTCTGAACAATCAGTAAAACCAGGCCACGTCTGGTTTCTCCCGAGTTCGGAGAATTCCCATGTTAAATCTCTTAAAACTGACGTAATAGACGTCGATATCAAATATATTTATTTACATGACCACTCGTTCCATCAGTCAAGCTGCTCACATTGGATGTTGATACCCGAGACGTCTTTTGCACTTTGGGAGAAATGTGGATTCTGTAGAAAAATCCCAGTTTCCAGCTGTTTTTTTCCCGCTGGGAGGCCAATGTGTTCCTTTCCCCTCCAAATGACAGACGGCTTCACCAGACACTTGGTTTGACTGTTGACAGAAAGTGGCAGGTTTGAGACCAGGTGTGGTATGAAGTCATCAGGGAAACTCCTCCCACCACAGGTGATTGGCTGAATTAGACTCGACACACCTTTAGAAGGCTTGACGGGAAGTCCTGGTTGTCCGTTCAGTTGTCAGGTGTAGAAAGTGAGTGGAGGCTGACAGAACAGAAGAGGTGCAGCTGTGCCACCCTTCTACGCCACAACTGAGCCTAACACCCAGGCCATCCACACCTGATTTGTTTTTTTTATAAAATCAAAGCTTTAGGAAGAGTGTAAAGAGATTATTTATAGAATAACAGAACTTTAATTTAGAAATTCATTTGTAGAATTATTTTCAAATACAAACTGATAATCCTTCCTTCATCAAGCAGAAGACATTTGTACTTGTTTGGAAGACATGATGGAGATGTGTCAATCATGTTCTCTGCATTTATCTAATGTAGAAAAACATCTTATTCCAGACTGTGAACACCCCTGTTAAAAGGGGTTTCCTCCCTGCTAAAGGGTATTTATTTAGGGAGTTGTTCCTCATCCGATGTGAGGATCTATGGACAGGATGTTGTGTTGCAGTAAAGCCCCCTGAGGCACATTTGTAATATCACAAATAAAAGAGACTTAGTGTGACTATTGTTATTAACGAGTGTAAAGTATCAGTCGTTAGTCTCACTAAATGTCTGGCAGGTTCAGTGTCTCTGAAGATAGACTAGAATAAAGCTTTGTCCAGCTGAGGCTGGAAAATCAGAAGGAATTAACTAAATCCCCCTGCTCCAGATCACCGACGAGGCCATCCCTGGTATCGACCTGATGATCTCCATCGGAGTCATCATCATGGTCCTGGGCTTCCTGGGCTGCTGTGGAGCCATCAGAGAGAACCGCTGTCTGCTGCTACTGGTAACACAGACACACACACACACACACACACACACACACACACACACACACACACACACACACACACACACACACACACACACACACACACTGTCTGTAAGCCTAGTCTGTATCGTTTCTCTCAGAAGTCCTACCAGAAGCCAGATGATAAAATAAAGTTCCATGGTTTGGTTCATCATCTGTTGTCTTAAGTAGTTGGGAGGAACATCTCAACAACGATCTTTAAAGAAGTCAGTGACGGTTTTGTTTGTTGTCCTCCAGTTCTTCATCTGTCTCCTACTCATCTTCATTCTCCTGCTGGCAGCAGGAATTGTGGGAGCTGTCTCCGAGAACAAGGTAGAGCAGGATATGATGTCATCACTACATCACTACTACTGCTTGTTTATGGTGCCAACGGGAGCTCTGTGTGTGTGTGTGTGTGTGTGTGTGTGTGTGTGTTAAGGGAGGCATAAGTGAGTCTGATGTGATCAGATATTCACTGGTTAGATGTTTAAAGGATACTAGATGATGTAAATCCGTGGTTGATTTAATGTGGACATTTTTACAAGAAGATTTTAAATGTTTTAGTCAGATTTTGCTTTTTTTCCTAAATCTATGTAAAACTTGTGACGTACATGAGGTAGTTTGTTCTTCCTCTCTCTTAAATCATTTGTTTATTTTCTGTGTGTTGTGTAGGCCAAAGAATGGGTAAAAGAGCATCTGCTTACAATGTTGCCCCTGAAGGACCAACCTGCTGACGTCCAGACAGACCTGCAGAAACTAGAGGAGGAGGTACACACTAATACACACAGACCTGCAGAAACCCGAGGAGGAGGCACACACTAATACACACAGACCTGCAGAAACTAGAGGAGGAGGTACACACTAATACACACAGACCTGCAGAAACTAGAGGAGGAGGCACACATTAATACACACAGACCTGCTGAAACTAGAGGAGGAGGTACACACTAATACACACAGACCTGCAGAAACTAGAGGAGGAGGTACACACTAATGCACACAGACCTGCAGAAACTAGAGGAGGAGGTACACACAGCCCTGCAGAAACTAGAGGAGGAGGTACACACCAATACACACAGCCCTGCAGAAACTCGAGGAGGAGGTACACACTAATGCACACAGAACTGCAGAAACTAGAGTAGGAGGTACACCCTAATACACACAGACCTGCAGAAACTAGAGGAGGAGGTACACACTAATGCACACAGAACTGCAGAAACTAGAGGAGGAGGTACACACTAATAGACACAGACCTTCAGAAACTAGAGGAGGAGGTACACACTAATACACACAGCCCTGCAGAAACTAGAGGAGGAGGTACACACTAATAGACACAGACCTGCAGAAACTAGAGGAGGAGGTACACACTAATGCACACAGAACTGCAGAAACTAGAGGAGGAGGTACACACTAATAGACACAGACCTTCAGAAACTAGAGGAGGAGGTACACACTAATACACACAGCCCTGCAGAAACTAGAGGAGGAGGTACACACTAATAGACACAGACCTGCAGAAACTAGAGGAGGAGGTACACACTAATGCACACAGAACTGCAGAAACTAGAGTAGGAGGTACACACTAATACACACAGACCTGCAGAAACTAGAGGAGGAGGTACACACTAATACACACAGACCTGCAGAAACTAGAGGAGGAGGTACACACACACACACACACACACACACACAGTTGTGTAGAAAGTAAAATAAGGGGTACATAATAGACACGTTCACACATATATCCACTGGTAGGTTTTGTCATTATTGAAAAGATAAATATGAACCTTATATGTTGTGTTTTTGTGAAGTGTTTGGAGGCAAATTGAAAGAGTTTAACTGGGCAGTAAAACTTTTCTCAGGACCCAATTGAAGAATTAAACGTTACTTGCATGTCAGGTTGGTAAAGCGCTGTGAGTGGCTTTTGCAGCTAGAAAAGCACTATAAAAATGCAACTTGATTGATTGAATATTAAAGAGTACTCTGACAGGAGTATTAGGGATAAAGATGAAACCTTGATTTATATGTTTTCTTCTGTTTGTCGTGTCTCACGTCATGTGTATCTGTCTGTCCTTCACATGCTGTGGTCTTGCCGGTCTTGTTCTCTGTCTCGTAGTTTAAATGCTGTGGGCTGGTCAAAGGGCCAGAGGACTGGGATGGTTCTGTTCCCTCCTCCTGTTACTGTAATGACACCAGCCAGCCCTGCGAGAAAGTGGGCTCCCACAGCGTCTACACCACGGTGAGGAAACTGCACATGAACTGAACCGTGAGTCTGGGAGGAGATCTGTGATCGTCACTAAAGCCCTCACACTGAGCACCAGATATTTGATTCACAAGGCTAGGCTCAGAGTTGAAGGGTTTTAAAAGTTGAAATCGTGCATATGTTCAGATTAAATTCTCTCCCTGTTTGACCAATCACGTTGGAGCAGGGACTGACCCCCATGTCTCCTAAAGCCTCCTACAGACTGAGATTTTAACGGTCCTATAAGTTTATTGCGAGCCACATTGTGTGATATGGATCTAATAAACTTGGTACGACATCAAGTGTGATGTGTGTAGACTGTATGATGATAACACTACTGAGTCACAGGCCACGACGCCAGTCCATAAAAACATCATCAGCGTGCGTGCCGCATCTGCGTGTGTCATCAATCTACGCCGCCGATAGAGCAACATGGCGCCAAGCAGGAATCGAGTCCTTTTAATAGTCGCTGCAGCTCGTTTTGCTCGTTTTGTTGAATCCATGGCATTTGGGTCACAGATACTAACAGTGTGTTTGTTTGTGTTTAGCGCCAGCAAAGATTCTACATCGTGTTGATCAGTGCATCATTTCCTGCTGCATTTCTATTGGTTGTTAGTAGTCGTAGGTCGTAGCAGCAGTCACCTTGTGAGATGGTCATCCTAAGTTTCTGACACTGTCAGACTTGTGTCTCAGGTTATCTTCGGTCGGACGACTGTGATATCAGCTATCTTTGAACCTGTCTCACAGTGTGATGTAGGACCACTGTTTTGGAGCCATGACCAAAGATATTGCCACACTTAGTCATCTTTCATCTGAGATGGCCCACATCACACAGTCTGTAGGAGGCTCTCAAATTAGCTTTGTAGAAATAAAACCACGGTGAAGGTCAGGATTCTGGAAGAAGTGAAGCTGAAGTCCATACCAACACCTTTATCCTGCTCCTGTGATGAGTTTTAATGTGTGAGGACAGATTCTGGTGTGGACAGGACAGTGTTTGGTTTGTTATTGTGTGACTCTGGAGTCACACCACCCTGCAAGACTATCTGCTTGCCTGCTTCAAACGGTTTTACAGCAGCCTCAGATGTCTGGATTTTGTTGTCACGTGTGTGTGTGTGTGTGTGTCCTTGCAGCCGTGCTCAACATTCATCATCACTTTCATGGAGAACAACATGATCATTGTCCTGGGGATCGCATTCGCCATCGCCATCCTCCTGGTCTGTATATATACATGACACTCATCCGTACACATGTAATATATACTGTGTGCATGTTTACGTTGGTTGTCTGTACTGAAGTGGTTTGAAGGCCCTCACACAGCCAGCGTTGGTGTTCTGTGAATGGCTTCTGTCAGCAGTGAAGTTGCAGTGACTGACTGTTTTAAACTGGACATGTTGGTTTTGCTGTGCTGCCGACTGGCATCACAGAATCCTGAATGACATGGTGCTCTCAGCTGATCTGCTGTAGAGGAACATGAGGCTGTGTTATTTCAAAACAGGAATGGCCTCTTCCACCACTCCAGAAAATATCTGACACATTCACTGAAGTAAAGCTCTGATGGATGGATGTCGGGTTCTTCTAACCGCTGCCGTGTTGTTCTTGTCTCTGCAGATCTTTGGCATGGTTTTTGCCATGACGCTCTACTGTCAGATTGGCAGGAAGGAAGGCCCAACCACAGCTTGACATCTTAACAGGCCAACATCCTCCACATGGAGACCAGCTAATCAGCAACGCCACATTAATCTTAGCCTCAACTCCAAAGTATTCTTGTTCTCAAGTAAAACATTCAGCTTAAAGAAACACTCGAGCTTTTAGTTGTGTTGAACCAGATTGTTGGCAGTGTGATCTGTATCTATTTAGTTTAGTGCGCTGCATGCTAATGCCTTTGCTAATAGCATTAACAGCATTACATACCCCCCAGTCATCCCACATCACTGCTTGTTCCTGTCACCTGAAAGGAAATGACCTTGCAACCATGCCTCCACACACACACCAACAGCTGCGACCCTGAAGTCAGTTTGGAGGGTTAATTTCTCATCTGCGTTTTGTTAAATTGTGTTGTGTTATTGGATCAAATGAAAAGTAATCGTACAGGATTGCTGTTAGCTGCAGCGGCTGCCTGTGTACTGCCTGTGTACTGACGTGTACTGATGCCTTTAAAGTTGACTTACTTGGAAATAACTTCCCTGCTGTGGTCATTCTATAAGCTCTGGAATATTCTCAGGAAAACATCTTCATGTTCTTATGTACGCTCTGCTGAAGATGTCACACGTGCTTTCTTATTGTGTTCTCTTTACTCGTTTTTGTTTCTGTGTAAACTCAGAAACCTTCCAGGTGCAGTAAAGTGTTTTCTAGTACCAACCTTCCCTTCATACCAGTCTGCTGATGTTCAGCTGATGCTGTTTTTAAAGGGACATGTTGGTTTGGTTTTCTGGAGGTCATGTTGGTTCTAGGTTCAGGTCTGTTGATTTAATCAGTACATGTCTCACTCATCTGAAAAGAATCTGTACAATTTTGCTTTTTGCACTTGGAATCTTTTTGTGGTCGGGTTTATAAATAAAGTTGAATTTTTTTTTTTTTTAAGGCATTGAACCAATGAGCTGCTCTGGGGTTTTCTGTCAGGTTTGTTGGTTTGAGGCTGAGAACCGACGATCAGATGTGATGTGGTTTGGATGTAAAAAGGAAGTGATTGTAGATGTTAAACGATTCATTCCTAAGTGCTTTTCCGTCCTGCCTTCCTAAATCTGTTTGCTTTCTGTTCAATAAAATAAAATATGATGGTAACTACACCCCTAAGGTTTGTGTCAGAACCTGACAAGTACCAAGATTTCCTCAATCCAGCCATTAACCACAATTATAAATTATTTCATTTTTCAGCGAGGGTGTGAGGACCACAGTTCCTCCTCAGTTTTGTGAAGCACCTTGTGACTTCATGTGATGATGTTCTCTCGGGTCTCATCCAGGAGTTCCTCTGAAGGTAACATCATCTAGTTTCTTTTGGTCTCATCCAGCAGTTATCCTGAAGATATCATCTAGTTTCTTTTGGTCTCATCCAGGGGTTATCCTGAAGGTAACATCATCTAGTTTCTTTTGGTCTCATCCAGCAGTTATCCTGAAGGTAACATAATCTAGTTGCTGTTGGTCTCAATCCAGGAGTTATCCTGAAGGTAACATCATCTAGTTTCTGTTGGTCTCAATCCAGGAGTTATTCTGAAGGTAACATCATCTAGTTTCTGTTGGTCTCATCCAGGAGTTATCCTGAAGGTAACATCATCTAGTTTCTGTTGGTCTCATCCAGGAGTTATCCTGAAGGTAAAATCATCTAGTTTCTGTTGGTCTTATCCAGGAGTTATTCTGAAGGTAACATCATCTAGTTTCTGTTGGTCTCATCCAGGAGTTATCCTGAAGGTAACATCATCTAGTTTCTGTTGGTCTCATCCAGGAATTATCCTGAAGGTAAAATCATCTAGTTTCTGTTGGTCTTATCCAGGAGTTATTCTGAAGGTAACATCATCTAGTTTCTGTTGGTCTCATCCAGGAGTTATCCTGAAGGTAACATAATCTAGTTTCTGTTGGTCTTATCCAGGAGTTATCCTGAAGGCAACATCATCTAGTTTCTGTTGGTCTTATCCAGGAGTTATCCTGAAGGTAACATCATCTAGTTTCTTTTGGTCTCATCCAGAAGTTATCCTGAAGGTACATCATCTAGTTTATTTTGGTCTCATCCAGGAGTTATCCTGAAGGTAACATCATCTAATTTCTGTTGGTCCCATCCAGGAGTTATCCTGAAGGTAACATCGTCTAGTTTCTGTTGGTCTCATCCAGGAGTTATCCTGAAGGTAACATCGTCTAGTTTCTGTTGGTCTCATCCAGGAGTTATCCTGAAGGTAACATCATCTAGTTTCTGTTGGTCTTATCCAGGAGTTATCCTGAAGGTAACATCATCTAGTTTCTGTTGGTCTCATCCAGGAGTTATTCTGAAGGTAACATCATCTAGTTTCTTTTGGTCTCATCCAGGAGTTATCCTGAAGGTACATCATCTAGTTTATTTTGGTCTCATCCAGGAGTTATCCTGAAGGTAACATCGTCTAGTTTCTGTTGGTCTCATCCAGGAGTTATCCTGAAGTTAACATCATCTAGTTTCTGTTGGTCTCATCCAGGAGTTATCCTGAAGGTAACATCGTCTAGTTTCTGTTGGTCTCATCCAGGAGTTATTCTGAAGGTACATCATCTAGTTTCTTTTGGTCTCATCCAGGAGTTATCCTGAAGTTAACATCATCTAGTTTCTGTGCGTCTTATCCAGGAGTTATCCTGAAGGTAACATCATCTAGTTTCTGTTGGTCTCATCCAGGAGTTATTCTGAAGGTAACATCATCTAGTTTCTTTTGGTCTCATCCAGGAGTTATCCTGAAGGTACATCATCTAGTTTATTTTGGTCTCATCCAGGAGTTATCCTGAAGGTAACATCATCTAGTTTCAGGAGGTATTCTGAAGGTAACATCGTCTAGTTTCTGTTGGTCTCATCCAGGAGTTATCCTGAAGGTAACATCATCTAGTTTCTGTTGGTCTCATCCAGGAGTTATCCTGAAGGTAACATCATCTAGTTTCTGTTGGTCTCAATCCAGGAGTTATCCTGAAGGTAACATCGTCTAGTTTCTGTTGGTCTCATCCAGGAGTTATCCTGAAGGTAACATCGTCTAGTTTCTGTTGGTCTCATCCAGGAGTTATCCTGAAGGTAACATAATCTAGTTTCTGTTGGTCTCATCCAGGAATTATCCTGAAGGTAACATCATCTAGTTTCTGTTGGTCTCATCCAGGGGTTATCCTGAAGGTAACAATCTAGTTTCTGTTGGTCTCATCCAGGAGTTATCCTGAAGGTAACATCATCTAGTTTCTGTTGGTCTCATCCAGGAGTTATCCTGAAGGTAACATCATCTAGTTTCTGTTGGTCCCATCCAGGAGTTATCCTGAAGGTAACATCGTCTAGTTTCTGTTGGTCTCATCCAGGAGTTATCCTGAAGGTAACATCTAGTTTCTGTTGGTCTCATCCAGGAGTTATCCTGAAGGTACATCATCTAGTTTCTTATGGTCTCATCCAGGAGTTATCCTGAAGGTAACATCGTCTAGTTTCTGTTGGTCTTATCCAGGAATTATCCTGAACACCTGGATGTTTTAATTCAGCCTACATAAGCAGCCATCTGTCCCTATTTGTCTATCTAACTGTATGTTTGTATATCTGTCTATCTATGTCTCTATTCTCTCATCTGTCCTGTAGCTCCTTAATGGACTTTGATTCAGTGTCTCTCGCCTGTCAGTATCTGTCTGTCTGTATCTGGTCAGCTGTAGATCCTTTTAGTTCCACTGCCCTTCCAACAAAATATCTGCAGATTCTTCAGTTAAAAATAGTTTAAACCTCATGAGTGATGGAAAGAGAGAGCGAGACAAAGGGAGAGAGAAATGGAGAGAGAGAAACGGACAGAGATGGAGAGAGAGAGAGAGACAACAGGCAGCGAGAGACAGGCAGAGGGAGAGAGAGACAGACTGGCAGACAGACAGGGAGAGAGACAGACAGACAAACAGGGAGAGGGACAGACAGACAGACAGCAACAGAGAGAGAGAGAGAGAGAGAGAGAGAGAAACACAGACAGAGAGAGGGAGAGAGAAAAACAGACCGAGACAGAGAGACCGAGAGAGAGGGAGAAAGACAGACAGCAAGAGAGAAAAACAGACAAACAGAGAGAGACAGACAGACAGAGTGAGAGAGAAAAACAGACAGACGGAGAGAGAGACAGAATGAGTCCTGGCCAGCAGCAGCCATTAACTTGTCGTCATGTGTTCTTTCAAATGTACAAGTCAACAGTGAACAAAGTCTCGTGGTTAATTTTAGTCTGCGGGTGTTTATCTAAAGTCTCTGTTTGTCAGCATGACGCAGAGCGGCCAGAACACTCCAGCTCTTCATCCCAGCTTCACTGCAGCCCTCATCCTCCTCATCCTCTCTCTTCTCCCTTGTTATCCCTCTCTCTTCACATCAACAAATGGTTCCATTATCTTCACTCTGTCTACAGCTCCTTTCTCCTATCTGTCATGTTCTCCCTCCACTCTCCATCCATCCATCCCTCCTTCCTTTGCTCTCGTCCCCTCCCTTCTTTCCTCAGTCCTAACCCACTTCATTCATTCATCCAGCCCCCTCTCCTGCTTTTCTTTCTGGCACCAGTTTGTCCAGAGGTGTTCTGCTGCGGCCCGTCTTCCTAACTTGGTCATGTTCCCCGTCTGCAGAGCCAAACACGCTGATACCATCTTTAAACAAGCTGCATTACAGCCCGTCTGGCTGCTGCTCACTCCACCGACCAGTCCAGTTGGTGTCTGTCTCCCAGTGAGACCAGCAGTGTGAGACCAGCAGTGTGTGACCAGCAGTGTGTGACCAGCAGTGTGTGACCAGCAGTGTGAGACCAACAGTGTGAGACCAGCAGTGTGAGACCAGCAGTGGATGGTGGGAATTTGAGAAGATGGCGAAGTGCAGAAACTTCATGCAAGGGCTGTCCATCATCATCACCGTGCTGCTGCTGGTAAGATCTGAACCCCGCCAGTAACCTGCAACCTGGACCAACAAAACATGAAGGCGTTTCACCAGGGAAAACCTCTTTCATTTGTGCTGACTTGAAATGTAGGTGTTATCCACTACTTTACATGAACGGTAGGTGTTATCCACTACTTTACATGAACTGTAGGTGTTATCCACCAGTTTACATGAAATGTAGATGTGATTCACTACATGAACTGTAGGTGTTATCCTCTACTTTACATGAACGGTAGGTGTTATCCACTAGTTTACATGAAATGTAGGTGTTAACTACTAGTTTAAATGAAATGTAGGTGTTAACTACTAGTTTACATGAACTGTAGGTGTTATCCACTAGTTTACTTGAAATGTAGGTGTTATCCACTACTTTACATGAACGGTAGGTGTTATCCTCTACTTTACATGAACTGTAGGTGTTATCCACTACTTTACATGCACTGTAGGTGTTATCCACTAGTTTACATGAACTGTAGGTGTTATCCACTAGTTTACATGAACTGTAGGTGTTATCCACTAGTTTACTTGAAATGTAGGTGTTATCCACTACTTTACATGAACGGTAGGTGTTATCCTCTACTTTACATGAACTGTAGGTGTTATCCACTACTTTACATGAACTGTAGGTGTTATCCACTAGTTTACTTGAAATGTAGGTGTTATCCAATAGTTTACATGAACGGTAGGTGTTATCCACTACTTTACATGAACGGTAGGTGTTATCCACTACTTTACATGAACTGTAGGTGTTATCCACTAGTTTACATGAATGGTAGGTGTTATCCACTAGTTTACATGAAATGTAGGTGTTATCCACCAGTTTACATGAAATGTAGGAGTTAACTACTAGTTTACATGAAATGTAGATGTGATTCACTACATGAACTGTAGGTGTTATCCTCTACTTTACATGAACGGTAGGTGTTATCCACTAGTTTACATGAAATGTAGGTGTTAACTACTAGTTTACATGAAATGTAGGTGTTCACTACTAGTTTACATGAAATGTAGATGTGATTCACTAGTTTACATGAACTGTGGGTGTTATCCACTAGTTTACATGAAATGTAGGTGTTATCCAATAGTTTACATGAAATGTAAGTGTTATCCAATAGTTTACATGAACTGTAGGTGTTATCCACTAGTTTACATGAACTGTAGGTGTTATCCACTAGTTTACATGAACTGTAGGTGTTATCCACTAGTTTACATGAAATGTAGGTGTTAACCACTAGTTTACATGAACGGTAGGTGTTATCCACTAGTTTACATGAACTGTAGGTGTTATCCACTACTTTACATGAACTGTAGTTGTTATCCACTAGTTTACATGAAATGTAGGTGTTATCCACTAGTTTACATGAACGGTAGGTGTTATCCACCAGTTTACATGAAATGTAGGTGTTAACTACTAGTTTACATGAAATGTAGATGTGATTCACTACTTTACATGAACTGTAGGTGTTATCCACTACTTTACATGAACGGTAGGTGTTATCCACTAGTTTACATGAAATGAATGTGTTAATTACTAGTTTACATGAAATGTAGATGTGATTCACTAGTTTACATGAACTGTGGGTGTTATCCACTAGTTTACATGAAATGTAGGTGTTATCCACTAGTTTACATGAACTGTAGGTGTTATCCAGTAGTTTACATGAACTGTAGGTGTTAACCAATAGTTTACATGAACTGTAGGTGTTATCCACTAGTTTACATGAACTGTAGGTGTTATCCACTAGTTTACATGAACTGTAGGTGTTATCCAGTAGTTTACATGAAATGTAGGTGTTATCCACTAGTTTACATGAACTGTAGGTGTTAACTACTAGTTTACATGAACTGTAGGTGTTAACTACTAGTTTACATGAACTGTAGGTGTTATCCACTAGTTTACATGAAATGTAGGTGTTATCCACTAGTTTACAGGAACTGTAGGTGTTTTCCACTAGTTTACGTGAAATGTAAGTGTTAACCACTAGTTTACATGAAATGTAGGTGTTATCCGCTAGTTTACATGAAATGTAGGTGTTATCCGCTAGTTTACATGAACTGTAGGTGTTTTCCGCTAGTTTACATGAACTGTAGTTGTTATCCACTAGTTTAAATGAAATGTAGGTGTTATCCACTAGTTTACATGAACTGTAGGTGTTATCCAGTAGTTTACATGAAATTTAGGTGTTATCCACTAGTTTACATGAAATGTAGATGTTAACCACTAGTTTACATGAAATGTAGGTGTTATCCACTAGTTTACATGAAATGTAGATGTTAACCACTAGTTTACATGAAATGTAGGTGTTATCCACTAGTTTACAGGAACTGTAGGTGTTTTCCACTAGTTTACGTGAACTGTAAGTGTTAACCACTAGTTTACATGAAATGTAGGTGTTATCCGCTAGTTTACATGAACTGTAGGTGTTTTCCGCTAGTTTACATGAACTGTAGTTATCCACTAGTTTAAATGAAATGTAGGTGTTATCCACTAGTTTACATGAAATGTAGGTGTTAACTACTAGTTTAAATGAAATGTAGGTGTTAACTACTAGTTTACATGAACTGTAGGTGTTATCCACTAGTTTACTTGAAATGTAGGTGTTATCCACTACTTTACATGAACGGTAGGTGTTATCCTCTACATGAACTGTAGGTGTTATCCACTACTTTACATGCACTGTAGGTGTTATCCACTAGTTTACATGAACTGTAGGTGTTATCCACTAGTTTACATGAACTGTAGGTGTTATCCACTAGTTTACTTGAAATGTAGGTGTTATCCACTACTTTACATGAACGGTAGGTGTTATCCTCTACTTTACATGAACTGTAGGTGTTATCCACTACTTTACATGAACTGTAGGTGTTATCCACTAGTTTACTTGAAATGTAGGTGTTATCCAATAGTTTACATGAACGGTAGGTGTTATCCACTACTTTACATGAACGGTAGGTGTTATCCACTACTTTACATGAACTGTAGGTGTTATCCACTAGTTTACATGAATGGTAGGTGTTATCCACTAGTTTACATGAAATGTAGGTGTTATCCACCAGTTTACATGAAATGTAGGAGTTAACTACTAGTTTACATGAAATGTAGATGTGATTCACTACATGAACTGTAGGTGTTATCCTCTACTTTACATGAACGGTAGGTGTTATCCACTAGTTTACATGAAATGTAGGTGTTAACTACTAGTTTACATGAAATGTAGGTGTTCACTACTAGTTTACATGAAATGTAGATGTGATTCACTAGTTTACATGAACTGTGGGTGTTATCCACTAGTTTACATGAAATGTAGGTGTTATCCAATAGTTTACATGAAATGTAAGTGTTATCCAATAGTTTACATGAACTGTAGGTGTTATCCACTAGTTTACATGAACTGTAGGTGTTATCCACTAGTTTACATGAACTGTAGGTGTTATCCACTAGTTTACATGAAATGTAGGTGTTAACCACTAGTTTACATGAACGGTAGGTGTTATCCACTAGTTTACATGAACTGTAGGTGTTATCCACTACTTTACATGAACTGTAGTTGTTATCCACTAGTTTACATGAAATGTAGGTGTTATCCACTAGTTTACATGAACGGTAGGTGTTATCCACCAGTTTACATGAAATGTAGGTGTTAACTACTAGTTTACATGAAATGTAGATGTGATTCACTACTTTACATGAACTGTAGGTGTTATCCACTACTTTACATGAACGGTAGGTGTTATCCACTAGTTTACATGAAATGAATGTGTTAATTACTAGTTTACATGAAATGTAGATGTGATTCACTAGTTTACATGAACTGTGGGTGTTATCCACTAGTTTACATGAAATGTAGGTGTTATCCACTAGTTTACATGAACTGTAGGTGTTATCCAGTAGTTTACATGAACTGTAGGTGTTAACCAATAGTTTACATGAACTGTAGGTGTTATCCACTAGTTTACATGAACTGTAGGTGTTATCCACTAGTTTACATGAACTGTAGGTGTTATCCAGTAGTTTACATGAAATGTAGGTGTTATCCACTAGTTTACATGAACTGTAGGTGTTAACTACTAGTTTACATGAACTGTAGGTGTTAACTACTAGTTTACATGAACTGTAGGTGTTATCCACTAGTTTACATGAAATGTAGGTGTTATCCACTAGTTTACAGGAACTGTAGGTGTTTTCCACTAGTTTACGTGAAATGTAAGTGTTAACCACTAGTTTACATGAAATGTAGGTGTTATCCGCTAGTTTACATGAAATGTAGGTGTTATCCGCTAGTTTACATGAACTGTAGGTGTTTTCCGCTAGTTTACATGAACTGTAGTTGTTATCCACTAGTTTAAATGAAATGTAGGTGTTATCCACTAGTTTACATGAACTGTAGGTGTTATCCAGTAGTTTACATGAAATTTAGGTGTTATCCACTAGTTTACATGAAATGTAGATGTTAACCACTAGTTTACATGAAATGTAGGTGTTATCCACTAGTTTACATGAAATGTAGATGTTAACCACTAGTTTACATGAAATGTAGGTGTTATCCACTAGTTTACAGGAACTGTAGGTGTTTTCCACTAGTTTACGTGAAATGTAAGTGTTAACCACTAGTTTACATGAAATGTAGGTGTTATCCGCTAGTTTACATGAACTGTAGGTGTTTTCCGCTAGTTTACATGAACTGTAGTTATCCACTAGTTTAAATGAAATGTAGGTGTTATCCACTAGTTTACATGAACTGTAGGTGTTATCCAGTAGTTTACATGAAATTTAGGTGTTATCCACTAGTTTACATGAAATGTAGATGTTAACCACTAGTTTACATGAAATGTAGGTGTTATCCACTAGTTTACAGGAACTGTAGGTGTTTTCCACTAGTTTACGTGAAATGTAAGTGTTAACCGCTAGTTTACATGAAATGTAGGTGTTATCCGCTAGTTTACATGAACTGTAGGTGGTTTCCACTAGTTTACGTGAAATGTAAGTGTTAACCACTAGTTTACATGAACTGTAGGTGTTTTCCACTAGTTTACGTGAAATGTAAGTGTTAACCACTAGTTTACATGAAATGTAGGTGTTATCCGCTAGTTTACATGAACTGTAGGTGTTTTCCGCTAGTTTACATGAACTGTAGTTGTTATCCACTAGTGAAATGTAGGTGTTATCCACTAGTTTACATGAACTGTAGTTGTTATCCACTAGTTTACATGAACTGTAGGTGTTATCCACTAGTGAAATGTAGGTGTTATCCACTAGTTTACATGAACTGTAGTTGTTATCCACTAGTGAAATGTAGGTGTTATCCACTAGTTTACATGAACTGTAGTTGTTATCCACTAGTTTACATGAACTGTAGGTGTTATCCAGTAGTTTACATGAAATGTAGGTGTTATCCACTAGTTTACATGAAATGTAGGTGATATCCACTAGTTTACATGAACTGTAGGTGTTATCCACTAGTTTACATGAACTGTAGGTGTTATCCACTAGTTTACATGAAATGTAGGTGTTATCCAGTAGTTTACATGAACTGTAGGTGTTATCCACTAGTTTACATGAACTGTAGGTGTTATCCACTAGTTTACATGAAATGTAGGTGTTATCCACTAGTTTACATGAACTGTAGGTGTTATCCACTAGTTTACATGAAATGTGGGTGTTAACCTCTAGTTTACACGAAATGTAGGTGTTTTCCACTAGTTTACATGTGGTATTTGTATTATAATTCAATTCATTGTCATTAAAAACAATGTGCAGTCACATGTTAAAAATGAAATGAGGGCTGTGGCTTCACCAAACAGTGCAAGACAGACACACACAAACACACAGCAAACATGGTATAAGATATACACACATGAAGACCAAACACAGTAGAAGATATACACACATGAAGGCCAAACACAGTAGAAGATATACACACATGAAGGCCAAACACAGTAGAAGATATACACACATGAAGGCCAAACACAGTAGAAGATATACACACATGAAGGCCAAACACAGTAGAAGATATACACACATTAAGGCCAAACAGTAGAAGATATACACACATGAAGGCCAAACACAGTAGAAGATATACACACATGAAGACCAAACACAGTAGAAGATATACACACATGAAGGCCAAACACAGTAGAAGATATACACACATGAAGACCAAACACAGTAGAAGATATACACACATGAAGACCAAACACAGTAGAAGATATACACACATGAAGGCCAAACACAGTAGAAGATATACACACATGAAGGCCAAACACAGTAGAAGATATACACACATTAAGGCCAAACAGTAGAAGATATACACACATGAAGGCCAAACACAGTAGAAGATATACACACATGAAGGCCAAACACAGTAGAAGATATACACACACGAAGGCCAAACACAGTAGAAGATATACACACGTGAAGGCCAAACACAGTAGAAGATATACACACATGAAGACCAAACACAGTAGAAGATATACACACATGAAGACCAAACACAGTAGAAGATATACACACACATGAAGGCCAAACACAGTAGAAGATACACACACACATGAAGACCAAACACAGTAGAAGATATACACACATGAAGACCAAACACAGTAGAAGATATACACACATGAAGACCAAACACAGTAGAAGATATACACACATGAAGACCAAAAGCTAAAAATAAGTTAAAAGAGAGCTGGAGTACAAAATAAAATATCTACAGACATTCAGTGGGTATCCAGGTTCAGGTGGGCAACAGCTTGTGGAAAGAAGCTGTTTTTGAGCCTGGTAGTGCGGGCTCTGAGGCTCCTGTAGCGCCTCCCAGAGCACAGGGGGGAGAACAGTCCATAGTTGGGGTGGGTGGGATCTCTGCTGATGCTCAGACCCCTTCGAAGGCAGCGTTTGTGATAAATGTCTTGTATGGCTGGGAGCTGGGTACCGGTGATATGCTGGGCCACCTTGACGACCTGCTGCAGAGCTTTCTGGTCTACTGAGGTACAGTTGCCGTACCACACTGAGATGCAGATGGTCAGGATGCTCTCTATGGTGCAGTGGTAGAAGTTGGTGAGAGTTTTGGGGGGTAGACGGGCGCTCCTCAGCCTCCTCAGGAAATGCAGGCGTTGTTGGGCCTTTTTCACCAGGGCCTGGGTGTTTGATGTTGATAACTCTGCATGTTTGCTGATGTGTGTAGTAGTTAATGTTACTTTGAATAGGATCTTGTGGGAATGAAGACCAGCTACTGCGTTACAGTCACTTAACTGATGTGTGACACGTGTGACTTTCTCTTTAATGACCGTCCTTCCACATCTGCATGCCCTGCGTTCAAAAAAGCCATACAATATTTCTTTCTCCTTCCAACCTGATTAAAAACAATACAAAGCATCACAACACAACAGCACAAAGCACACGTTTAGCAATTGACACGAAAACCTCCTACCATTGTAAACTGTCCTGCCTACATATCTGTGCGTGTGAGAGCAGTTGTGTTGTCTGGTGGGTGCGAATGTGTCATTCGATGTTGGTGTGTGTCCATATGTCCTCAGTGTTAACACACTTCTCTAATGTAAATGTTTTGAAATACATCTGGATGTCTCTGGAACATCTGTCCCTCTGGACAGACCTGGTTTATGTTACGATGACATTTGAGTTGTGTATGTTTTTTAATTCTGATTTGTGTTTAATGAATGTGATTTGTCTTGCGTTTCAACCAGGTGTGCGCTGTGTTCATGACGGTGGTGGGTTTCTCTTCTGGCTACGGCAACAGGTTACCTACTCAGGTGTGTGTGTGTCTGTGTGTGTGTGTGTGTGTGTGTGTGTGTGTGTGTGTGTGTGTGTGTGTGTGTGTGTGTGTGTGTGTGTGTGTGTGTGTGTGTGTGTGTGTGTGTGTGCGCGCGTGATAATTATTTATTTTTTTTAATTAAGAAAGCTTTACCAAAAAAACAAAAATCTCTTGAACTGGAGCAACTAACTGGTCATACTGGACATACTGCACAGCTCCCAGTTACCAGCAGCAGAACAGAGTGAAGCGGTAGAACAGAGTGAAGCGGTAGAACAGTTTGAAGCGGTAGAACAGTTTGAAGCGGTAGAACAGTGAAGCGGTAGAACAGTGTGAAGCGGTAGAACAGTGTGAAGCGGTAGAACAGTGAAGCGGTAGAACAGTGTGAAGCGGCAGAACAGAGTGAAGCGGCAGAACAGAGTGAAGCGGTAGAACAGTTTGAAGCGGTAGAACAGTGAAACGGCAGAACAGAGTGAAGCGGTAGAACAGTTTGAAGCGGTAGAACAGTGAAGCGGCAGAACAGAGTGAAGCGGTAGAACAGTTTGAAGCAGCAGAACAGTTTGAAGCGGTAGAACAGAGTGAAGCGGTAGAACAGTTTGAAGCGGTAGAACAGAGTGAAGCGGTAGAACAGTGTGAAGCGGTAGAACAGAGTGAAGCGGTAGAACAGTTTGAAGCGGTAGAACAGTGTGAAGCGGTAGAACAGTGTGAAGCGGTAGAACAGTGAAGCGGTAGAACAGAGTGAAGCGGCAGAACAGTGAAGCGGCAGAACAGTGTGAAGCGGTAGAACAGAGTGAAGCGGCAGAACAGAGTGAAGCGGTAGAACAGTTTGAAGCGGTAGAACAGTGAAGCGGCAGAACAGAGTGAAGCGGTAGAACAGTTTGAAGCGGTAGAACAGTGAAGCGGCAGAACAGAGTGAAACGGTAGAACAGAGTGAAGCGGTAGAACAGTGTGAAGCGGTAGAACAGAGTGAAGCGGCAGAACAGTGTGAAGCGGCAGAACAGAGTGAAGCGGTAGAACAGTGTGAAGCGGTAGAACAGTGTGAAGCGGTAGAACAGAGTGAAGCGGTAGAACAGAGTGAAGCGGTAGAACAGTTTGAAGCGGTAGAACAGTGAAGCGGCAGAACAGAGTGAAGCGGTAGAACAGTTTGAAGCGGTAGAACAGTGAAGCGGCAGAACAGAGTGAAGCGGTAGAACAGAGTGAAGCGGTAGAACAGAGTGAAGCGGTAGAACAGTGAAGCGGCAGAACAGTGTGAAGCGGTAGAACAGTGTGAAGCGGTAGAACAGAGTGAAGCGGTAGAACAGTGTGAAGCGGTAGAACAGTGTGAAGCGGTAGAACAGAGTGAAGCGGCAGAACAGAGTGAAGCGGCAGAACAGAGTGAAGCGGTAGAACAGAGTGAAGCGGCAGAACAGAGTGAAGCGGCAGAACAGTGTGAAGCGGCAGAACAGTGTGAAGCGGCAGAACAGAGTGAAGCGGTAGAACAGAGTGAAGCGGCAGAACAGTGTGAAGCGGTAGAACAGTGTGAAGCGGTAGAACAGTGTGAAGCGGTAGAACAGAGTGAAGCGGTAGAACAGAGTGAAGCGGTAGAACAGAGTGAAGCGCAGTGTGAAGCGGTAGAACAGAGTGAAGCGGTAGAACAGAGTGAAGCGGCAGAACAGAGTGAAGCGGCAGAACAGAGTGAAGCGGCAGAACAGTGTGAAGCGGTAGAACAGACTGAAGCGGTAGAACAGAGTGAAGCGGCAGAACAGAGTGAAGCGGTAGAACAGTGAAGCGGTAGAACAGAGTGAAGCGGCAGAACAGTGTGAAGCGGTAGAACAGAGTGAAGCGGTAGAACAGAGTGAAGCGGTAGAACAGAGTGAAGCGGTAGAACAGTGTGAAGCGGTAGAACAGTGTGAAGCGGCAGAACAGAGTGAAGCGGCAGAACAGTGTGAAGTGGTAGAACAGAGTGAAGCGGCAGAACAGTGTGAAGCGGCAGAACAGAGTGAAGCGGTAGAACAGTGTGAAGCGGCAGAACAGTGTGAAGCGGTAGAACAGTGTGAAGCGGTAGAACAGAGTGAAGCGGCAGAACAGAGTGAAGCGGTAGAACAGAGTGAAGCGGCAGAACAGTGTGAAGCGGCAGAACAGTGTGAAGCGGTAGAACAGAGTGAAGCGGTAGAACAGAGTGAAGCGGTAGAACAGTGTGAAGCGGTAGAACAGAGTGAAGCGCAGTGTGAAGCGGTAGAACAGAGTGAAGCGGTAGAACAGAGTGAAGCGGCAGAACAGAGTGAAGCGGCAGAACAGAGTGAAGCGGCAGAACAGTGTGAAGCGGCAGAACAGTGTGAAGCGGCAGAACAGAGTGAAGCGGCAGAACAGAGTGAAGCGGTAGAACAGAGTGAAGCGGTAGAACAGTGTGAAGCGGCAGAACAGAATGAAGCGGCAGAACAGAGTGAAGCGGCAGAACAGTGTGAAGCGGCAGAACAGTGTGAAGCGGTAGAACAGTGTGAAGCGGTAGAACAGAGTGAAGCGGTAGAACAGTGTGAAGCGGTAGAACAGAGTGAAGCGCAGTGTGAAGCGGTAGAACAGAGTGAAGCGGTAGAACAGTGTGAAGCGGTAGAACAGAGTGAAGCGCAGTGTGAAGCGGTAGAACAGAGTGAAGCGGTAGAACAGAGTGAAGCGGCAGAACAGAGTGAAGCGGCAGAACAGAGTGAAGCGGCAGAACAGAGTGAAGCGGTAGAACAGAGTGAAGCGGTAGAACAGAGTGAAGCGGTAGAACAGTGTGAAGCGGCAGAACAGAGTGAAGCGGCAGAACAGAGTGAAGCGGCAGAACAGTGTGAAGCGGCAGAACAGTGTGAAGCGGTAGAACAGAGTGAAGCGGTAGAACAGTGTGAAGCGGTAGAACAGAGTGAAGCGCAGTGTGAAGCGGTAGAACAGAGTGAAGCGGTAGAACAGTGTGAAGCGGTAGAACAGAGTGAAGCGCAGTGTGAAGCGGTAGAACAGTGTGAAGCGGTAGAACAGAGTGAAGCGGCAGAACAGAGTGAAGCGGCAGAACAGAGTGAAGCGGCAGAACAGTGTGAAGCGGCAGAACAGAGTGAAGCGGTAGAACAGAGTGAAGCGGTAGAACAGAGTGAAGCGGTAGAACAGTGAAGCGGCAGAACAGTGTGAAGCGGCAGAACAGAGTGAAGCGGCAGAACAGAGTGAAGCGGCAGAACAGAGTGAAGCGGCAGAACAGTGTGAAGCGGCAGAACAGAGTGAAGCGGCAGAACAGTGTGAAGCGGTAGAACAGTGAAGCGGCAGAACAGAGTGAAGCGGTAGAACAGAGTGAAGCGGTAGAACAGAGTGAAGCGGTAGAACAGTGTGAAGCGGCAGAACAGAGTGAAGCAGTAGAACAGAGTGAAGCGGTAGAACAGAGTGAAGCGGTAGAACAGAGTGAAGCGGCAGAACAGTGTGAAGCGGTAGAAGTGTGAAGCGGTAGAAGTGTGAAGCAGTAGAAGTGTGAAGCAGCAGAACATCGTGAAGCAGTAGAAGTGTGAAGCAGTAGAACAGAGTGAAGCGGTAGAACAGTGTGAAGCGGTAGAACAGAGTGAAGCGGTAGAACAGAGTGAAGCGGTAGAACAGAGTGAAGCGGTAGAACAGAGTGAAGCGGTAGAACAGAGTGAAGCAGTAGAACAGAGTGAAGCAGCAGAACAGTGTGAAGCAGTAGAAGTGTGAAGCAGCAGAACAGTGTGAAGCGGTAGAACAGAGTGAAGCGGTAGAACAGAGTGAAGCGGTAGAACAGAGTGAAGCGGCAGAACAGTGTGAAGCAGTAGAACAGAGTGAAGCGGCAGAACAGAGTGAAGCGGCAGAACAGTGTGAAGCAGTAGAACAGTGAAGCAGTAGAAGTGTGAAGCAGCAGAACAGTGTGAAGCACCCTTAGTACAACTTGAGGTTTCCTCGGGAAAACAAAAGAAAAAAAACAACAGCATTGAAAAAGAGGTGTGAGCTCCACCTCTTCAGCACCTCTGTTCATCTGTCCATCTTCCAGCTGGAGCCGTGGAGCAGTGATCATGGCGTGCTGCTGCTGAGGGTGTTCGGCCCCATCACAGTGGTTCTGTCTGTACTGGGCATCTGTGCTGCAACAACAGACATCAAACCCCTCCTGCTCCTGGTGAGACACGCACACACTCCACTATATACGCATAACACAGAAACAAACACATAACACACAGAAGCACACAGAAACACATATGCACACACAACACACATGCACACACACAACACACATGCACACTCATGCACACACAACACAAACACACATGCACACTCATGCACACACACAACACAGAAACACACATGCACACTCATACACTCACACATGCACACACACAACACACATACACATATATGCACACACACAACACACAGAAACACTCATGCACACACACAACACACAGAAACACTCATGCACAAACAAATGCACACAGAAACACACACGCACACACAGAAACTCACACACGTACAGAGAAGCACTTCAGCACACACAGTTGATGGTGTGTGTCTCTGCAGCTTTCTGCTGTGATGTTTGTGGAGTTTGTGGTTCTCATGGTCGTCGCTTCACCGCTGGTTCAACTCCAGACACAGGTAACTAACTCACTACTAATACACTAGTAATTCTCTACTAACTCACTACCAACTCTCTCTCTCTAACTCACTACTAATACACTAGTAATTCTCTACTAACTCACCACCAACTCTCTCTCTACTAACTCACTACCAACTCTCTCTCTAACTCACTACTAATACACTAGTAATTCTCTACTAACTCACTACCAACTCTCTCTCTATTAACTCACTACCTACTCTCTCTCTACTAACTCACTACTAATACACTAGTAATTCTTTACTAACTCACTACCAACTCTCTCTCTACTAACTCACTACCAACTCTCTCTCTCTAACTCACTACTAATACACTAGTAATTCTCTACTAACTCACTACCAACTCTCTCTCTATTAACTCACTACCTACTCTCTCTCTACTAACTCACTACTAATACACTAGTAATTCTTTACTAACTCACTACCAACTCTCTCTCTACTAACTCACTACTAATACACTAGTAATTCTTTATTAACTAACTACCAACTCTCGCTCTACTAACTCACTACCAACTCTCTCTACTAACTCACTACTAATACACTAGTAATTCTCTACTAATTCACTACCAACTCTTGCTCTACTAACTCACTACCAACTCTCTACTAACTCACTACTAATACACTAGTAATTCTCTACTAACTCACTACCAACTCTCTCTCTATTAACTCACTACCAACTCTCTCTCTACTAACTCACTACTAATACACTAGTAATTCTTTACTAACTCACTACCAACTCTCGCTCTACTAACTCACTACAAACTCTCTCTCTACTAACTCACTACTAACTCTCTCTAACTCACTACTAATGCACTAGTAATTCTTTACTAACTCACTACCAACTCTCTCTCTACTAACTCACTACAAACTCTCTACTAACTCACTAGCAACTCTCTCTCTACTAACTCAGTACCAACTCTCTCTACTAACTCACTATCAACTCTCTCTCTACTAACTCACTACTAACTCTCTCTGTGACTCACTACTAATACACTAGTAATTCTTTACTAACTCACTACCAACTCTCTCTCTACTAACTCACTACTAACTCTCTCTGTGTGACTCACTACTAATACACTAGTAATTCTTTACTAACTCACTACCAACTCTCGCTCTACTAACTCACTACAAACTCTCTCTAACTCACTACTAATGCACTAGTAATTCTTTACTAACACTACCAACTCTCTCTCTACTAACTCACTACTAACTCTCTCTAACTCACTACTAATACTAGTGATTCTCTACTAACTCACTACTAACTCTCTAACTCACTACTAACTCTCTAACTCACTGCTAATGCATTAGTAACTCTCTACTAGCTCTCTCTCTAACTCACTGTTAATGCACTAGTAACTCTCTACTAACACTCTCTCTAACTCCCTGCTACTAATGCATTAGTAACGGTCTCTAACTCACTACTCTCTCTAACTCACTAACTCGTTCTCTACTAATTCACTACTACTTTCCCCTCATTCTTCTGTTTTCTTAGACTATGACTAAACACTTCTCTCTCTCTCCCTCATTCTTCTGTCCTGACTTCTTAAAGACTGTGACTAAATACTTATCTCTCTCCCCCTCTCCCTCATTCTTCTGTCGTCTTAAAGACTATGACTAAATTCTTGGTTTCTCCTCTGCAGATGGATGGTGTGAATGATGAACTGTTTGTGAATGTGACTCCTCTCTACAGAGAAAGCACTCAGTTTCAGACCAACCTCAACGATCTTCAGGCCAAGGTAATTCACCTGCTGGACTGATTCCCATCGAACCATACCATTAAGATCTGACGTGACAGGTCTTGGACCAGGGATGGAAATTAGCACCCGCTACACGCCAAATGCGGGTGGATTTGCGTATTGGCGGGTGAATTTGCTCAACCTACCAGCCACGGTGGCGGGTAAAGAAAAGTAGCAATTTGTGACGTACTGAATCGTGAATCTGCCTTATTTTCCCCCCTATGACCCGCCCTACTCTGCCTCTGATTGGCTAGTACTTGTTGCCATCGTTGGTTAGCCAATCAGAGGCAGAGTATAGGGACGCTTGTCTTGCGAGTCTGCTAATTCACACAGACACTTTCGAGGACGAGGAGAGAGCCAGAAAACACAATGTGGCGTCACATCGCAGGGGTTAAGAGGTCTGCAGAGAAAACAACCCAGCAGGAGACACGGGTTAAAGAGGCGAAGACGAAACGAAAACGTTTTTTTAATGAGAAGTGGAGAATAACTGACAACAGAGACAGAGAGTCCCGTGATTGGTTAGTTTACGAGGAGACAAGCCAGACAATGTTCTGTTGGGTATGTCGTCAGCACGCTTCGGATGCCAACAAGAAAGCTAACAGTTTCATTATTGGGACTAAAAACCTAAAATTGGAAGCCATAAAAGACCATGAATCATCCAAATGCCACATCCATGTAATAAAGATAGTACAGGGAAATCGACCCCGCAGGATACCGCTGCCATGAACGCGTCCCAGTTGGAGAAGATGAGCCTACTGTGTAGAAATGCCCACGCCATCGCCAGAAAACGAAGGCCATTTACAGATTACGTGTGGCAGTGCAAGTAAATCGTAATTTTTTAAAAATCTATTCACTAACGTTAGATGAAGTGTTGAATTAAGGTCAGAATATAGCTGTCATGTAATGTCATTAGCTAGCTAACGTTACCTGTAGTTAGCAAGTAAATCGTCATTTACTAACGTTAGATTAAGTGTTGAATTAAGACCCATACTGACACAATCCCTTCTACTTGTTACAGTCTTGGTTTATGTAATAGTAAAGGGAAGTTTGCCGGCACTGATACACCGGTTATTTTTTGACAAATATGTTAAATGTTTTAAAGGTGGTGTACACAATTTTGAAAACCATAGAAGAGTAAACTAGATTTTGAAAATTGTATTTTAAGAGTTTAAATATTTAAAATAGCCTATTGCTTGAATATAGTAGATCTTGTTTTATTATTTTTCACATGCAGTTACACACTGCCGGTTAAAACAAGAAAGTGGCTCCTGGATGTGGAAGACATGTCTTCCACATCCAGGAGCTCTCCACCGCCAGCCGGGACGAGCGGGGACTAGCCTGCTGTTGCTCCAAACCCAAGCAGTTGTCAGGCCGAGGGGCGCACAATGCGTGCTGTCGCCCCAGTGCCAGTCTCTGAAAAGGGCTGTTGGTCTAAAGTTTCGTCAGAGGACAGGGAAAAGGCTCTTAACAGGAAAAGCTCTTTCAGTGTAAAAAAGGAGGAAGGAATAGCGGTGGTTTCACCAGCCTTAGCATATTGGCCACTGAGTGGGTGGAGCCCAGCAAGTGGGAACACTGTTGGAATTTTCAGTGCAAGTGCACACTGCAAACAGAGACATACGGTGGAGTCAGACAGCAGAGCCTACATGAAATAGAAACACAAAACCAGACAGCTCATCAAACACAACATACATGACCTGCAGCCTCCACGTGTGTGTCTATCCATCTGTGTGTCAGGAAGCCTGCTGTGGTCTCAGGAGTTATTCTGACTGGAAGGAACAATTTCTTGCTTCTTGTATCTGCAGCCCACTCAACCAACTACCACAGTAAGATACTAGTGTCCGTATGTAGAGTGATATGTACAGTCTACTTTCTATTTTCTATCTGACATTATACCCTACAGTATACACTATGTACTGTGGTACTGTTACTGTTGTCTGTGTATCGTCAGTATGTACTGTGGTAGTGTGTTAGAACTGTTGTACCATCTATATATGTGGTGTTGTGAGAGTTGGGTTCTGATTTTGAGTTTGTGCTAAACCATCTCAGTTCAGAGGTGGCGAACTCTACCATAGATGGTTCCTGTGTTTTGGCATTAACCTCATTAAAGGAGGAGAACTCGTCAAACGAGACATGGGTTCATGCCAAGGTAAGAGGAAATAAACCTCCATCATCATCATCTCTTGTTTCTTTTGCTCCACGCACGTTATTATTTACTGATTTGTTTTAAACAAAACTGAGGTTTTTAAACTGCGCAAACTGTTTTTCTCCACAAGATGGCGATGTTGTTTAAACCATTGCTTCTGCAGACTTTCTATAGGAGGGTTTCCGTGCAACGTCATCACAGAGATGCGTGCGCAACTGGAGGGCAGAAAGCAGCTACAGCGCAGAGATTTTAACCGAGAGAGTTCAGATACAGCAGTAATAAACTGCACCAACTGCCAAAAGGACGGGTGGAACATGTTCCACATTCCAAAGGGGTCGCATGCAAAGGCATGCGACCCCTTTGGAATGCGGAACATGTTCATTGCTGAACCGCTTTGGCAGCGCTCAAAAGATTTGCCGCCTGGCTGCGCACGCACCCAGTAATGTTTGCAGACAGGAAACCCGCCTATAGGAGCTGTGTGTAATTCCTTCTGAATGCTGCCCTCTGGTGTTCAGGAATTTGGATAACAACAAATCAAAATAGACCCGGACATTAGTACATTGGGAGTTCTGGGGTTATGAACACCAAAACAGTTATTATCACAAATAACTGTACTGTAAAACATATCTGTTGTATTGGTAAGCAAACATTATTATTATTATCATCATAATTACCATTATTATATTATAATTATCATCAAGACCACTCGGAGATCACAAACCCTGCCAATACCCAAGAGCTCCCACCAATAACTTTCACAGGCAAACTTCTCAGGTTCTCATTGCTAGAAAGTTCATTTTCTGGAGAAAACATGTATTTAATTGTTAGACACAACAACTTCACTTCTTCTTCACACTCAACACTACCTGCCTTCTTCTTCCTCACCTGGCCGCTATGATGAAGATGAAAACACTATGCACCCTGTCATTTTTCCTGGCAAAGTCCTACCAGACACCAACCATCCACATCACACACTGCTGCAGCCTGGGGGACCTGGAGACTGGTGGATTAGTTGTTATCTTAAACACAGCAGATAAAAAGGTTGCTCACTTGTAAATCTTCAGGATGTTCGCTTTCTCTTATGGAACATTTACCTGTCGGAATGTTGACCTTTGACCTGTGTTTGGCAGCCCTGTGGTCCAATACTGAAGAGTAATCTGAGCCTCCTCTTCAAACTCTGTATAGGGGTCATATCAGCCGTCGCCACAGTGATGGTACCTCATCTCACACATGCAGTAATACACACACACTCTTTCCATCTACCTCACACACAGAAAAACCTAACTTGCTGATTTACTTCTGAACTGCCTACTGACAGATCTCTCTCCTGCTGTGTGTGTGTGTGTGTGTCTGTGTGTGTGTGTGTTTTGCAGATTTCAGCCATAGTGCTCTCCTTGGTATTTGGCCTGGAGGAGTACTGGAGAGCGCCCCCTGTTGAGACCACAGTGGATGACTACAACCGAGTGAAATACCAACCCAAACCGTTGCTTACCTGACCCATGACCTTTGACCCTTAAACCCCTGAGAGACTGCCAGACATGAACGAGAACCCACTTATTTACAAAGGATGGAGGATGTGGTATATTGTCATCTATTGTTGTATACTGTACTGATTGTAAAGCCCTTCCGGACTACCTTGTGATTTTGGGCAATAAAATAAATGACTTGGAAGTCCAACAATGACAGAGACCCTGTCGACACAGAGATGGCCAACACCAGAGCCCCACCTGAAACCTCCCAGCTACAGAGATGGATGGGTAGATATAGACAGACGGACAGATGAGTGTGGCCCACACAGGGTTTGTGCAGACTTCGACAGGGATGTGCTAAAAAACTGAAATTTAAATATTGCTTATTCTCCAGAGAACCTGTTGATTAAAATGTCTGCTGTCCGATTCTGTTCAAAGTGTCAGTAACACCCTTCTCTGTTTTCGCATTTTAACTTTAATCCTCAGCTCGCTCCTTCTGTTCATATCAGAACACTGAGGGAAGTCTCACTATCGCCTCCCAGCTGCTGAATTCAGAAGTTCATTGCTCAAGTATAGAAAGATGAATTTGTGCAGAGGATTTGTTTCGTCTCTTCTGCACTCATAGCATCAAACAATGTGAGTAATGGTCTCCATATTAGAGGAAATTTCCGGGTTTTTTTTAGTAACATGGTGAATATTACTGTGAAACCTATTCTTTAAACACCAGAACCGTTTCCCTTCAGACACGTAAACACTGGCAAAATCCCAGTAAAATGCTAGAAGGCTTGGCATGGCAGTAGCTTCTCTGCTAACAACAGCATGTAGCCGGGAAGCTAAGCTAGCTTTAGCTTACCGAGGCACGTGACGTGCAACTAATAATTACGGTGAACAGCACTTGTGTCGTTCTCGGGGCTTCTGCAGGGAAACCATGTGACTATTGTCTGATATCTGCAGCATTGCTGCACCACCCACTCTGACTTAGTTTCTGCTGTTGCTCAACTTTTTCTCAAGTTCAAGGTTGTAAACGAGACAACTAGTTGTAGCTCAACATGGCGACTCATCGCGAAGGAATTCTTCTGCATCACGAGAATCAGTTATAACTTCCCCGTAAACTTCCGGTTGATTTACTACAGGGTGAGAGGGGGTGAAACAGAAATAAAAGCATTAACTTAGAATTTAAGTTAATATTTCAATTGTGTATAACTTTATTCATTTCTATTTTATCCCATTTGTTCAGCTGGGTTACTCGTGATTTACTGGAGCGTAGGTTGTAAAACTGCAAACACAAACACGGCAATACATGACACATTACAGTTAAAATGAAATATGTGCAACGATATTACAACAACTTTCTTCTCCACAGCTTTCCAAATTCCAGATAAATAAGAGTTAGGCATCATAACTTATACAGACCAACAAACGTGTTAACTTAGAAAGCAACCTATGCTAGCGATTAGCTTAGTTGATTAGTTAGCTCGACTCATAAAACTAATGACAACGAATCAGACAGGTAGGATGGAGCAAGCCCATGTAGGATTATATAAGTCAGCAGAAGCACCTTGTATTCTGATCTAACATGGATAGGAAGCCAATGAAGGGAGGCAAGAATTGGTGTAATATGGTCAAGTTTCCTAGTTTTAGTTAGGATTCTAGCTGCAGCATTCTGAACCATCTGAAGACTTTTAGTACTAGAATGTGGCAGACCTGAGAACAGAACATTACAGTAATCAACTCTGGATGAAACAAATGCATGTATTAGAATCTCTGCGTCAGCCATGGAGAGAAAAGACCGAATTTTAGCCATGTTACGTAAATGAAAAAAGGCAGTCTTAGTGATTTCTTTAATGTGCTTATCAAAGGAAAGGATGGGATCAAAAGTAACACCAAGATTTTTGGCTGCCACACTTTGTGAAACCACAGAGTTGTCGATTATTATCGTTACTTGATCAAATTGGTGTCTGTGTCTAGCAGGGCCAATGACCAGCATCTCGGTTTTATCTGAATTTAAAAGCAGAAAGTTAAGTGACATCCAGTTTTTCACAGTAGCCAAGCAGGCCTCTAAGTTAGTGATTTGAGTATGATCATCAGCCCTTATAGGCACATACAGCTGAGTATCATCAGCATAGCAATGGAAATTTATTCCGTAACTGCGTATAATTTGGCCAAGAGGTGTAATGTAAAGAGAGAAAAGTAGAGGGCCAAGAACTGAGCCCTGAGGCAAACCATATTTAATGTCAGAGAATTTTGATATATTATTATAGCAGACACAATGTGTTCTTCCAGATAAGTAGGACTTAAGCCAAGAGAGAGCTAAGCCAGAGACACCAAAATTACAATTTAATCTATCCAAAAGTATACAGTGATCAATAGTGTCAAAGGCTGCACTGAGGTCCAGTAGTAGAAGCACAGAAGTGGAATCAGAGTCGATCGCCAGTAGAAGATCATTCACCACTCTGGTCAGAGCAGTTTCAGTGGAGTGACAGGGCCTGAAAGCCGACTGAAAAGGTTCATATAGATCGTTTTCTTTTATATGGGTCAAAAATTGTTGATACACAACTCTCTCATTAGTCCAAGGCAGAAACAATTTCGATACAATTTAAATACAATATTCACAATATGTATATCCCTAGAATATACAATCCCTGGTAACTGGTATATAAGGAAAAAAAATAAAGATATGGGGAAGGAAAAATAAATGAATATGTTTAAACACTTCTATTTGTGAAACTTTATATAGGCCTACTGTGGTCTGTGGTGACTAAATATCTTAGGTCATCAGGCAAAGTTTTTAGTTTGCTTAGATATGTCAAAATCGGACCACAGGTGGAGAAAAATGTATCACTGGACCCCCTAAGAGTGTACTTAATCTTCTCTAACTGTATGAAATGCATCAGACCACTCAACCACATAGACACTTTAGGTGGGTGTTTTGATTTCCAATGTAGTAAAATTCTTCTGTGAGCAAGCAGTGTTGTGAAAGCAATGATGGTTTTATGGCTTTTCCTCATTATAGAGTGTTCCCCACCTGTGATTCCAAATATAGCTGCTGCTGCATTGGGTTGGAAATCAATATCAAGTGCTTCCGACAGTGATTTAAAAACCATAGACCAGTAAGTTGTCAGAGCCGGGCATGACCAAAACATATGGGTTGAGTTGGCAGGGGTGGTATGGCACCTATTTACAATTTACGTCTGAATTAGGGTAAATCTTAGCTAGTCTTGCTTTAGAAAAATGAGCAGGACGTAGGACTTTATTATATACTTAGTCTTGCACAGGAAGTACTATCATTCACTTTTTGTAAAGCACAGTTCCAGTTGTCCTCATCCATGTCCTCTCCTAGCTCAGCTGCCCAGTCTGCCCTAATCTTAGCAAGAGTTATGTTTTTAAGAGAAGCTATACAATCATGTATCCTTGAAATTAGTCCTTTAGAATTAAAAGGGATCTCTAGCATACCATCTAAATCTGAGACTGAAGATACGTTTGGAAAGTTGGGGTCATGGCTCTGAAGGAAGTGGCGGACTTGAAAATATCGAAATAAGCTAGACCGAGAGAGCCCAAATTTGTGTGATAAGTCATCAAAGCTTGCAAATACACCGTTTATTTATTCTTTAAATTTAGAAATACCTTGTCTTTGCCAAAAAGAGAACGCAGAGTCTAATCTAGCTGGGGGAAAAAGGTGATTATTGCATATAGGACTCATGCTAACACAATGTTTGAACCCAAAGTTCCATCTAAATTGAAACCATATCTTGAGGGTATTGACGACGACTGGGCTTTTAGTAAAGTGTGTAATAGAAAGAGGAGAGCTGGAAGTGACCAGGGCTGTGAGAGATGATGAAACACAAGATGTAGCCTCAAAGTCACAGCAGTCTGTATCTGGCGCGTGAAGCCGATACATAATTTTTTGAACATTTGCAGCCCAATAGTAATAGCAAAGATTTGGAAGAGCTAAGCCACCCTGTAATTTAGGCCTTTGTAGTAATTCTATACGTACTCTAGGGATCTTATCGCTCCATATGAATAAAATGAAAGCCTTATCAATCGATTTAAAAAAGGATTTAGGAAGATAAAGTGGGATACATTGAAACAAATAAAGGAATTTGGGAAGTACATTCATTTTAATACAATTCACTTTTCCTGCCAAGGACAAGTGAAGTAACTTCCACCTTTTCAGGTCTAGTCTGACTTTCTCAAATAAAGGAGAAAAGTTTTCCTGATTAAGACTTTGCATGTCTCTCGTGATATTAATGCCCAAATACTAGTTAAAGCCATTTCTAGACATTTGGAACGGTAAGGCATTACCTTGTATTTGAAGAGCCAAGTCATTAACAGGGTAACATTCATTTTTGCCAAAGTTTACTTTGTACCCAGAGAATGTACCGAAGCTCTCCAAAGCATGGATAATGTGAGGTGTGCTTAGAACTGGATCTGAAACATATAATAATAAATCATCAGTGTATAAAGACAAACTATGCTCTATTCCTCTATGAATTCTTTTTATAGATGGTAATGATTTAAGTGTAATGGATAAGGGCTCTATAGCTAAAGCAAATGATAGTGGACTGAGTGGGCAACCCTGACGGGTCGCTCTTGACAGCTGGAAGTATTGTGATTGTTTACCATTTGTAACAACCGAGGCTTTAGGTGAAGTATACAAAAGCTTAATCCATGAAATAATAATAATTAGGACCATACCCAAATTTTTTAAACAAGTGAACAAAAATTCCCATTTGACCCTTTCAAAAGCTTTCTCTGCATCCAGTGAGATGACTACCTCTGGTACCTCACTGGACGCAGGAGAGAGAGAACAGGCTGATTGATGCAAACACTAACGTCTCCTGTCTCTCTACTGTTATCTGTTTAAAACAAGAGATGATATTCGGTCTCTACGGGAACCAGCCGGTACCTGTAACACACACACACACACACACACACACACACACACATACACACACACACACACACACAGGTGTAATTGGAACAGACCTGTCTGTGTTATTGGAAAATGAAATCGATCAGATATTTAATCAGGTACCAAGTGATTAAAGTTATAGTAGAAGTCACGTTTAATCACGTAGCTGTTTGATGATTCTTACAATAGGAATACGTTCTGGGCCGGTTCTGCGGGGGGAGCAACCGCACCGGGCCCAGGTCTGGAGGGGGGCCCAGCAAAAAAACAACCTTTCTGTGCTGATTCTGCTGTAAGTGCAGTGATTGTTAGTTGTGTGTCTCATTAAACTGAAATGGGTCAAGACATATTTGAGATCAACGATGTCCCAAGAAAGACTGTCTGCGTTGTCCATCGAGAGCCATGTGGCAAGACGGGTGGATTACAATGACATTACATTACATTACAGTCATTTAGCCGACGCTTTTATCCAAAGCGATTTATAATAAGAGCATCATTTAACGTAGGAAATCAGGAGAACTACTAGTCATCAGAGGTCATAAGTGCATCTAAACAAGCATCTAAGAACAAAACCTGTGCTAAACTGAAAGCACAAGAAAGAGATTTTTTTTTAAACGGGTGAATACAATAAGTGCTAAGAGCAAGTAACAGGGTAGTAGTTCTTGAAGAGGTGAGTTTTCAACCTGCGCTGAAAGATGGGCAGCGACTCTGCTGTCCTGACATCAGTGGGGAGTTAATTCCACCACTGTGGGGCCAGGACAGAAAAGACCTGTGACCGGGTCGATCAGCAGCAGGGGCCTCTGAGCGACGGGGCAACCAGGCGTTCCGAGGCAGCAGAACGAAGTGGTCGGGTGGGGGTGTAGGGCTTGACCATGGCCTGGAGATAGGAAGGAGCTGTTCCTTTCACTGCCCTGTAGGCCAGCACCAGAGTCTTAAACTGGATGCGAGCAGCTCCTGGGAGCCAGTGTAGGGACATGAGAAGGGGAGTTGTGTGGGAGAACTTAGGGAGGTTGAACACCAGACGAGCTGCAGCTTTCTGAACAAGCTCCAGAGGTCTGATGGCCGACGCCGGGCGCCACCAAGGAGGGAGTTGCCGTAGTCCAGCCAGGAGATGACCAGAGCCTGGATGAGCACCGGCGGTGAGGAATGAGTGAATCCTCCTGATATTATAGAGGAGAAATCTGCTGGAGCGAGCAACCGATGCAACGTTTGCAGCAAACGACAGTTGGTCGTCCAGGATCACACCCAGATTCCTCACAGTCCGAGTTGGCATCACCACGGTGTTGTCATGGTGATGACCAGGTCTCGGTGCAGGCAACTTTTCCCCGGGAGGAACATCAGCTCTGTCTTGTCCAGAATGAGCTTCAGGTGTTGTGTCGCCATCCACTCCAAGATGTCAGTCAAGCATGCAGCAATGCGTGTCTCTACTTGTGTGTCAGAGGGAGGGAAGGACAGTCCCAGCCACCTCCGTCTAACCCCCCATTGCTCCTAAGATAGTTACATACTGCTAACAGACAACGAGTCAATCAAAGAGAGGTGGAAACAGCACTATCAGAACATTTCTAAACTGGAACTCTAGCCCTGAGATGGATGCCCTCCAACAACTCCCTCAGTAACCCAAAGAGGAGGACATGGCAGCACCACCTACTCTAAGAGAAGTCCAGGATGCCATCAGGAAGATGAAAATAAACAAGGCTGCTGGTCCTTATGGAATACCATCAGAAGTACTGAGGGCAGGTGGACCTACACTCCTCAGACATATCCATGCCCTGCTACTTTAAATATGGGAAAAAGAGGAAATCCCTGTGCAACTTAACAATGCACTCATTATCTCTATCTTTAAGAAAGGGAACAAAGCTGAGAGAGGAAACTACCGTGGCATTTCCCTGCTTTCCACCACAGGGAAAACTCTTGCTAGGATCTTGGCCAACAGACTCCTCCCAAAATCAGACATTCTGCCAGAATCCCAGAGCGGTTTTCCTCCTAACAGAAGTACCATGGACATGATTTTTACTGCTCGCCAACTCCAAGAAAAAGCCAGAAACAGAATCAACTATTTTACATGGCCTTCATAGACTTAACCAAAGGTTTTGATTCCATAAACTGCTAGGCCCTCTGGCTAGTTCTGCCAAAAATAGGCTGCCCTGACAAATATATCAGCGTACTGCAACTACTCCATGACAATATGTCAGCTAGAGTACTCAGCAGTTTTGGAGATGAGACCGAGTCCTTCAAGGTCCACACAGGAATTAAAACAAGGCTGTGTCATTGCCCAACCCTGTTCTCTGTCTTCATTGCCACCATCCTCCACCTAACGGGTCGCAATCTACCCCAAGGAGTCAAAATCATGTACAGGATTGATGCGATTCTTTTGAACATTTACAGATTCAGGGCTAAAAGTAAAACACCACCCCATCCATAATTGAGCTGAAATACACAGATGACAACACCTTAGTGCCCCTCATAGAAGAGGAACTACAAAACATACTGGACACCTTTGCAAAGGCACACACGCAGCTTGGCCTGGCAATTAACATAGAAAAGACCCATATCCTCCACCAACCCCCACCCAACAGAAATATATGTTTGCTCTGCCCCCATCCATCTCTGTAGACAACACCAGACTTGAAAACGTGGAACAGTTCCCATATCTTAGAAAAGCGCTGTATAAATGCAGTCCATCCATCCATCTTGGCAGCCTTCTCTCCTCCAAAGGCAACTTTTACATTGAAATACATCATCTTCTCAGTTGTGCCTGCTGGGCCTTCTCAAGATTGAGTACAAGGGTTTTTGAAAACTGTGACCTACAGGCCAGAACAAAAATTCTGGTGTACAAAGCGGTAGTGCTACCCACCTTACTGTATGGGTCAGGAACCTGGACCACATATCTAGCAGGCACCTGAAGGCACTGGAGGCATACCAACAGCGATGCCTCAGGAAGATCCTTAAGATCAGCTGGGAGGATAAGCACACCAACTTCAACGTCCTCGAGGAGGCCAACATGCCTACTATAACTGCCACCATTGCACAACATCAGCTGAGATGGACTGGCCATGTCCTCCGCATGTCTGACTCTCGCCTCCGAAACAAGTCCTTCACTTTACTTTCAGTTTTTAACAGGATGCCATGCCCCAGCAGGACAAAAGAAGCGATATAAAGATAACATCAAGGCCCACGTCAAAAGCTTATGTATCGACCTTAACACCTGGGAACAAGCAGCAAAAAACAGGGAGGTCTGGAGACTGGGTATTGGTGAGGCTGCTGCGCGCTATAACCATGACTGTGGTGCTAAAAACAAGTGCAGACTCAGAAAGGAGCGAGTTACCAGAAAGGCTCAAACCACATCCTCAACCACTTCTTCACACCCTTGCCCACATTGTCCCAAAATATGTGGCTCCAGGATCGGCCTCTACACCCACCTGAAGACCCCTAAATACCCGAAGGAGGACAGTCATACTCAATCTTGAGTGGCCGCCGATGATGATGAGTGTGTGTGTGTGTGTGTGTGTGTGTGTGTGTGTGTGTGTGTGTGTGTGTGTGTGTGTGTGTGTGTGTGTGTGTGTGTGTGTGTGTGTGTGTGATCCTGTACAGAGTGATCTATCATGTCAGCAGTTGTCTTTGGGCAGGAGTGTGAGTGTTCTTCTAGGACACAGGACGTGTCTCTACCTCCTCTATCTAAGACAGACACACTGAGGAGTCATCTGACCTAATCCTAAACCCAATATAGAGAGGTTCAGTGAATGTGGAGGTGAAGGTGTGGAGGTGGGTCTGTGTGTCATAGGAGAGTTTGTAGAAGGACAGAGTTCCAGCAGACCAGTCCAGATACACTCCTACTCTGTCAGAGGAGGAGGGGGAGATCCGTATCTCTGTTCGTCTATTATTATGACAGACAGTGTATCCCTCACTATAACAGAACAGACTCCAGGACTTTTCATTATATCCAAGAACACAGTCATCACCTCCTCCTCTCCTTCCGATTCCTGTGTAGGTCACTCCTATATGAACTGCTCCTTTCCACTGTACCTCCATGTAACAGCGCTCAGTCAGACTCTCTCTACATAGAACCTGTCTCCGGATGTCAAATCTGTCTGGGTGATCAGGGTACGACTGCTCCTCTCTCATCCTCGTCACCCTTCTGTTGACCCTAGACAGAAGGAGGTTTCTGTGTGCTGTGTTTGGGTCCAGCGTGAGTTCACAGACATCTGATGGAGACAACAAGACACAATACAGCAGCGGTTGTTGATGTAATGTTTATCTTCTGTTTAGTTTCTGCTGATTTATTCAGAGATTGGACCTCATTTATCAGTGTTCCCTTGTATAACTTTATGAATTATACTGCTGCTGGATTTATCAAATGTTTGGAGGTGGGAAGTTTTCATTGAACTCAAGCATATTTTGATGGTCTGTTCCGTTGCCTACCAACACAGGGATCGCCACTTCGAATCCCCATGTTACCTCCGGCTTGGTCGGGCGTCCCTACAGACACAGTTGGCCGTGTCTGCGGGTGGGAAGCCAGCGGTGGGCATATATCCTGGTCGCTGCACTAGCGCCTCCTCTGGTCAGTCAGGGCGCCTGTTCGGAGGGGGGGGGGGACTGGGGGGAATAACGTGATCCTCTCACACTCTACATCCCCCTGGTGAAACTCCCCACTGTCAGGTGAAAAGAAGCGGCTGGTGACTCCACATGTATGGGAGGAGGCATGTGATAGTCTGCAGCCCTCCCTGGATCAGCAGAGGAGGTGGAGCAGCGACCAGGGCAGCTCGGAAGAGTGGGGTAATTGGACAATTGACAATTGGGGAGAAAAAGGGGGAACCCCCCCCAAAAAAAGTATAGTATGTAGCCGTAGGAAGAATGCTTGTGTTATGTTGCTCTCTAGTGGTTACTGGTGGTATTGCTACGTGAGGTGACCAGAACAAACAAAATTGTACAATGCAATGTGACAATGTCAAGTTAGCTAACTGACACAGGTTAATTCACACATTGAACAGGTCACCTTAGCCATCATCACAACAACTGACCCCCCCCCCCCACACACACACACTCTCTGAGAGATTTGCCAGGTATGTGTACATGTCAGCATGAAGGAATCACACAAATATCAGTTTTGAAGTTTCTTGATAAATGAGACCCATTAACTGTTAATTCCACACCACTTTGATGACGACACATCATGTCAGCCATCATCTTCATCCCCAGTAGGATGTGAATGGATGGATGTCGCACACTGCTGTGTGGACGCACTTTCCATCTAAACAGTTGAATGTGATCTGCTTTGTTTTCATGAATAAACTAACCACACACTTACATTTCATCAGACCTGGTTTCAGCCAGCGCACTCCAGCATGGTCCAGCCTGGGGGTGGAGGAGAAACACAGTCACACCAGCACCTCCTCCATTTAATAAACCTCCATCCGGTATCAGTTTTGTCCGCTGTTACAGAAGAACCAGTCTGATCCAGCATTAGAGTAGGAGAGGGAGAAAGTCCTTGAAGAAATCATGATGATGGAGTGTCAGCCAGCCTGTCCATACCTGAGAGAGTCCAGTCTCCAGTGTGGATCTGCCAGTCCAGCAGAGAGCAGCTTCCCTCCTGAGTCTCCTGGCTGGTTGTAGCTCAGGTCCAGCTCTCTCAGATGGGACGGGTTAGAGCTCAGAACTGAGAGCAGAGAAGAAACACCTTCCTCTGTGAGCAGACAGCCTGACAACCTGACACACACACACACACACACACACACACACACACACACACACACACACACACCAGAAATGAGTTTTCATAGCTGCTGATATCTACATGAGTGTATAAAAAGAGAGTCCTGAGCCCCGTCTCATGAAACATGTTCACCATCATCAGGGTTCCTGAATAGGTTTCAGCTTCCCTAAACCAAACCTACCAGATCTCAGTTAACTGGTATCATGATGGTGGGTGGTCAACAGCTTTCTCCGTCAGATCAGGTAAACGGTCAGACTATGATTAATCCCCGTGTGCTTGCACATGACGTGGCAGCCAAAAATCTCGGTGTTATGTTTGATCCCAGCCTTTCCTTTGATAAGCACCAAGGCTGCCTGTTTTCACTTACGTAACAAAGCTAAAATTCGGGCTTTTCTGTCCATGGCTGACGCAGAGACTCTAATACATGCATTTGTTTCATCCAGACTTGATTACTGTAATGTTCTGTTCTCAGGTCTGCCACATTCTTGTACTAAAGGTCTTCAGATGGTTCAGAATGCTGCTGCTAGAATCCTAACTAAATCTAGGACATTTGACCATATTACACCAATTCTTGCCTCCCTTCATTGGCTTCCTATCCATGTTAGATCAGAATACAAGGTGCTTCTGCTGACTTATAAAATCCTAAATGGGCTTGCTCCATCCTACCTGTCTGATCTCCTTAAACCTTACATGCCATCTCGAGCACTTCGTTCTCAAAATACAGGGCTCCTGTGTGTACCCCAAGTTAAAAAGAAGTCAGCTGGTGGCAGCAGGGCCTTTTCCTACCGGGCTCCGCTCCTGTGGAATAACCTGGCTGCTGCCATCAGACCATCAGAGTCTGTTGAGTCTTTAAATCCAAACTTAAAACTCATCTTTTTGCCTTAACCGACAATTAGTTGCCTTTAAGTTGAGTGCTTCACAACCTGTACTGCATGGCGGGTCGGTTTCTGTCTCAGTGAATTTACCAACCACTGTTCTGCTGATGAGTATAGATTATTACTATGCAACTGTTTTCTTTTCTTGCCTTTATTGCAAATCCATTTGGATTTTCGAAGAAGCTGCTGGGGCAGAAACGTAGTCGTCACCTGTCATGCTCTGAGGAGAAATCAACTGCCACTTTAGCAACACCTGCAGTGACAGCATGAGGGAGCAAGACCTTGGCCTTGTATCCCCACTCAAACCCAGCATTCTGTTCAACATCAACAAACCCACACTGAAAGGTATCGAGGAGGCCATCAAGTCAGCCAGAACATCTCCAGCCCCAGGCCCAAGTGGAGGGCCATTTAAGGTCTTCAAAGGGTGCCCCAGGCTTCTGGAATGCCTTTGGACGCTCTACAGGGTGATCTGGAGGAGGGGAAATGTGCAGTGGAAAAGCAGTGGAGATATGCAGAAGGCATGTGGATCCCTATAGAGGAGAACGCAAGCAACGTCGAGCAATTTAGGACGATCTCGCTCCTCAGTGTGGAATGTAAGATCTTCCTCAAGACTGCTGCCAATCACCTCATGGGATTTTTCCTGAAGAACTCCGACATAGACATCTCAGTGCAGAAGGGAGGAGTCTCTGGTGTTCCAGGGTGCATAGAGCACACAGGCGTGGCAATCCAAGTGATCAGAGAGGCGTGAGAAAGTGGGGGAGACCTGGCAATGTAGAACTTGCTAATGCCTATGAATCGATCCCACAAAAGCTGGTAGAATTGTCCCTGATCAGAAACCACGTCCCAAACAAGATCCAAAACCTCATCCTCGACTATCGATAGATAGACAGATAGATAGACAGACAGACAGACAGACAGACAGACAGACAGACAGATAGATAGATGGTTTATTAGCCACATAACCAAGGCCGGTAGAATTTGTTTTCGGTACAGCATGTTAAACTCTGCAGCACAATACATCCATGGACAACAGCAGACACTCCACATATTATCATGATCAATACAGTCACACAACAGCAGAAACAAACATATTACACACAACAGTCAGGTGAATGGTGGTGTTTATGTCAGTGGTGTGTGAGGAGGGACTATAGGGAGGAATTCAGAGTCCTGATGGCTAGGGGGGAAAAAACGGTTTGTGAAGCGTTTAGTCTTAGTGGACAGTGACCTGTAGCGCCTCCCTGAGGGAAGACGCTGGAAGAGGTGATGAGCAGGATGTGAGGGGTCGGAGGTGATCTTCTTTGCTCGCTTTACAGTCCAGTTAGTATGTAGAGATTCAACTGAGGGGAGTGGGTTGCTCATGATTTTGGATTCCTTGTTGACAATCCGCTGCAGTTTTTTCCGTGTTTGACTGTCATACTGTAATACTATAATACTGTGCTGCTATAATACTGTAACACTATATAATACTTTAATAATACTGTAATATTATAATAGTGTAATACTGTAATAGAACATGTTATGACAGACTCGATAATGGCTGAGCAAAAAAGAACCGAGCAGTTGATGTTTGATCCAGTATCCTTTAAGTTGCCTAAGAAAGTCAAGTGGTTGTTGAGCTTTTGCAATGATGTGTTCAGTGTTAATTTTCCCTTTCAGGTTGGTGCTGATGTATGTTCCAAGGAATTTAAAAGAGTCGGTGGTGGTGATGGGGTCTCCATTCATTTGTATGGGTGTTTTGGCATGGTGGAGGGCTATGCTAACTGCATGCTGAACAGACCAGTTGGCTTGATAGGGTCCATCATTGGGGAGGTGCAAGATTCCAAGTATGACAGAATGATACCCTCATCATGGCCACAGATGTTGGGGCATCTGGTCTGAAGTCATTGAGGCAGGTGATCTTTGAGGACTTTGGCACAGGAATGATGGTAGAGAGTTGGGAGCACTGTGGGGCAGTACATTGGCTTAGAGAGATGTTAAATGTGGTGGAAAATATTGGGGCCAGTTGTGCTGCACAGTGGCTCAATAAAGTAGGTCTGATGCCGTCTGGCCCTGCTGCTTTCCTAGTGTTCAGCTTCTTGAATGTAGCTCTCACCTCATCCTCCTGGATGCAGAAGGGTGGCATTGGAGTGGGAGCAGGGGGATGGCTGGTGGAATAGGTTTATCAAACCTTGCACAAAACTTATTTAATTTATCTGGGAGGTTATGGTCATTATCTGGAGGGGAGCAGGGGTGTTTTTTGTAATCTGTCTTTCCTTAAGATTTTTCTATATTGCTCTTGAGTTACTGGAAGAGAATTGTTCCAATTTTGTTGCGTAGCTTTGACTTAGCTTCTCTTATTGCAGCATGCAACGTATACTTGGCTGCTCTGTACTGATCCCTGCTTCTGTTTTTGTACGCCCAGTTCTTTTCTTTGTGTAGGAAAACATTTGGAGCCATGCAGATATTCTCAGTAGGTAGATATCTCTCTCATCTGGGTCTTTGATCCTGCTACCTCTGAGACACAAACCCAGGTCTTTTTCAGAGGGAGTCAAACCCTCAAACATCTGCTATAGTTGGCCACGAATCCACTCAGTCACTTCATATACAGTACCAGTCAAAAGTTTGGAAGGACCTGATTGAATGCATGTTTGTAAAAATCCTGAATTCATTGCCTACTTCTGAATTTTTAATTTAAACGAGCATGAAACCGTCCAGACCCATGGCGCCTCCGTGTGGCCATATATAAGTAGTGAGCGTGTCCTACGAAACTTTCTGTCCCTACTAAACGTCCCTCTCAGGTCATTTAGTTAACATTAATATTGAGGGCTTTTCAAAAAGACTCCCATTACTTTGTACTAATACTGCTAACAATACTACAACTACTACTACTACGACTGCTGTTACCAACACAGTGAGTCAGGAGCTCATCTGAAGAGTCACCTGGAACTGCACAGTGTCCATTCTCACGACATAGGAGCATTGTTACTGCCAGCTCCAGTGGACAGGCTGCCCCCTACTGGCTACTACTATTATTTCCGCTGCTACTGCAGTAACAACTACAAAGACTGCTGCTACTACTGTTAATATTTCCACAAATCTAAAAAGAAATTGGTCTTACTTTTTGTACTTATGATAGAACTTCAACAACTATTTGAACATCTACAACTGGTCTGTAATTCCTCCAAGCAGAGAAAATGCTACTCAGGTTAGGATGTACTGACTGCCATTAAATCCGGATCAGAACCAGAAACAGAAACACTTGTCATTTCATTTCATGCACTTGCGCACATGAAATGAAACGAGAAATCGTTTCCCCAGCCCACAGCAGTGCAACACAAAGACAAAAACATATCCAAAAACTACAAGAACACACATATCCAAACTAACACATATCTAAACTAAAAAAAAAAATCAGTCCAGGAGAACGAACGCCAGCCAAAATGACTGTCGGACTGCCGGTCTGCATGGGCTAGCAGTTAGCTTAGCCTGCCCCACTTCCGCGTCTTGTCAGACCGGCCTCGGTGTCACCTCTTAAGGCACAGCTCCAGGCAGGGCCGTGGTCCCTGGGCCCACAGGATGCAGCAGACCAAGCTCTCCCAGCTGATCTAGAGCCAGCTCTCCCAGCCATCAAACAAAGACAAACTTAGATGCAGACGTGGACAAAGACACTGCATGGACGGTACTCGGTGAGGCTGCTGCAAACATGAATTTGCACCGCCATCTTCCCACACCGGGAGCGGAAATGGAAAATATAAGTAAATATTTATAATAAAGTGATATAAAAATAAAGTGGAAATCACGTGGCTGTAAATGAGGATTGAAGTGGTCCTGTGTTGTAGAGGTTTAGGAATACTGACCTGAGAGTTTCCAGTCTGCATTGTGGACTCCCCAGTCCAGCACACAGCAGCTTCACTCCTGAATCCTGCAGATCATTGTTACTCAGGTCCACCTCTCTCACACTAGAGGAGGAGGAGCTGAGAACTGAGGACACAACTTCACAGCTTCTCTCTGACAGATTACAGGAACTCAAGCTGAATGGAGACACGGACACACACACACACACACACACACACACAAATGTATTATTCTATCATATTTTAATGGCCTTAATACTTTTGAAGTCACAACCTGTTTTCATCATAATCTACTACTACTGCTACTACTACTTTCGGCTGCTCCCGTTAGGGGGCGCCACAGCGGATCATCCGTTTCCATCTCTTCCTGTCCTCTGCATCGTCCTCTGTCACACCAGCCACCTGCATGTCCTCCCTCACCACATCCATAAACCTCCTCTTTGGCCTTCCTCTTCTCCTCTTCCCTGGCAGCTCCATATTCAGCATCCTTCTCCCAGTATACTCAGCATCTCTCCTCCACACATGTCCACACCATCTCCATCTTGTCTCTCTTGCTTTGTCTCCAAACCATCCAACCTGAGCTGTCCCTCTAATATACTCCTTCCTAATCCTGTCCTTCTTCATCACTCCCAGTGAAAATCTTATCATCTTCATCTCTGCCACCTCCAGCTCCTCCTCCTGTCTTTTCATCAGTGCCACTGTCTCCAGACCATACAACATAGCTGGTCTCACTACCATCTTGTAAACCTTCCCTTTAACTCTTGCTGGTACCCTTCTGTCACACATCACTCCTGACACTCTTCTCCACCCACTCCACCCTGCCTGCACTCTCTTCTCCACCTCTCTCCTGCACTTCCCGTTACTGTGGACAGTTGACCCCAAGTATTTAACCCATACGTCTTCATCACCTCCACTCCTTGCATCCTCACCATTCCACTGTCCTCCCTCTTATTCACGCATAGGTATTCCGTCTTGCTCCTACTGACTTTCATTCCTCTTCTCTCCAGTGCATACCTCCACCTCTCCAGGCTCTCCTCCACCTGCACCCTACTCTTGCTATATTTTCATCATAATAGCATTTTGAATAAACAATGTAATGAAATATATTTTCTCACCAATTGAAAAAAAAACAGATAGATAGATAGATAGATAGATAGATAGATAGATAGATAGATAGATAGATAGATAGATAGATAGATAGATAGATTTAATCCTTTACAGGGCATAATCCGTACACTTACAGAGCTTTATTGCAGGCTTTGACCACTGGCAGCAGCCTCAGAAGACCCTCCTCTGAAGCAGAGTATTTCTTCAGGTCAAACACGTCCAGCTCCTTTTCTGAAGACAGTAAGATGAAGACCAGGGCTGACCACTGAGCAGGAGAGAGTCGGTCTGTGGGGAGACCTCCTGATGTCAGGTACTGTTGGATCTCCTTCACAAGAGAATCGTCATTCAGTTCATTCAGACAATGGAACAGATTGATGCTTCTCTCTGGAGTGAGGTCATCCCTAATCTTCTTCTGGATGTACAGGGCTGTTTTCTGGCTGATCTGTGATGTACTTCCTGTATTTTTCAACAAGCCTCTTAGGAGCTCCTGATTGGTCTCCAGTAACAGGCCAAGAAGGAAGCGCAGGAACAAGTCCAGGTGTCCATTTTGACTCTGTAAGGCCTTGTCCACAGCTCTCTGGTAGAGGTCTGGTTCTGAAGACTGCCTGGGGATCGAGGATGTTTCTGACAGCAGATTGACTCCAGTGTTGATGAATGAGAGAAAGACATAAAGAGCAGCCAGAAACTCCTGAATGCTCAGATGGACAAAGCAGAAGACCTTTTCCTGGTAGAGCCCACGCTCCTCTTTAAAGATCTGTGTGAACACTCCTGAGTATACTGAGGCTGCTCTGATATCAATGCCACACTCTGTCAGGTCTGTTTCATAGAAGATCAGGTTGCCTTTCTCCAGCTGCTCAAAGGCCAGTTTTCCCAGAGACTCAATCATCTCCCTGTTCTCGTCAGTCCACTCTGGCCCTGTCTCGGTTCTCCCATGATACTTCACATTCGTCTGGATGGACTGAACCACCAGGAAGTGGATGTACATCTCAGTCAGGGTCTTGGGCATCTCTCCTCTCTCATCTGTTCCCAACACGTGATCCAGAACTGTAGCAGTGATCCAACAGAAGACTGGGATGTGACACATGATGTGGAGGCTTCGTGATGTCTTGATGTGTGAGATGATTCTTCTGGCCTGCTCCTCATCTCTGAATCGTTTCTTGAAGTACTCCTCCTTCTGTGGATCAGTGAACCCTCTCACCTCCGTCACCATGTCAACCCACTCAGGAGGGATCTGATTGGCTGCTGCAGGCCGTGTGGTTATCCAGAGGTGAGCAGATGGAAGCATATTCCCCTTGATGAGGTTTGTCAGCAGCACGTCCACTGAGGTGGACTTTGTGACATCAGTCCAGATCTCATTGTTCCGGAAGTCCAGAGGAAGTCGACACTCATCCAGACCGTCAAAGATGAACACAACTTGGACGTTGTCACGGCTGCAGATTCCTGCTTCTTTGGTTTCAATAAAGAAGTGATGAAGAAGTCCCACCAAGCTGAACTCTTTATCTTTCAGCACATTCAGCTCTCTGAACGTGAATGGAAACGTGAAGTGTATATTGTGGTTGGTTTTGTCTTCAGCCCAGTCCAGAGTGAACTTCTGTGTTAAGACTGTTTTCCCGATGCCAGCCACTCCCTTTGTCATCAATGTTCTGATTGGTTTATCTTGTCCAGGTAAGGGTTTAAAGATGTCTTCACATTTGATTGGTGTTTCTGGTCTCGCTGGTTTCCTGGATGCTGTTTCAATCTGTCGGACCTCATGTTCATTATTGACCTCTGCACTGCCTCCCTCTGTGATGTAGAGCTCTGTGTAGATCTGATTCAGAGGTGTTGACTGTCCTGGTTTAGCGACGCCCTCAAAGAAATGCTGAAACTTCTTCTTCAGAGCTGCTTTGAGTTTAATCCGGGGGCACACAGGAGCACGAGTTTCTGAATAAACAAATGAACGAGGAAACCAATGAGTGGATGATACTGCAAATGTGAGAAGCAGAAACCTTACCAAACACCATTCCAGTTCAGATCATCACTGGTGGATGGACAAGCACGTCTGATTTAAGTCAAACAATAAAGACATGTATTTAATTTATATAAAGGCTAGATTTATCCAAGTACATCTCCACAAACATCCATCCATTATCTTAACCGCTTATCCTGTTCTCAGGGTTGTGGGCATGCTGACGCCTATTTCAGCAGCCATTGGGCGGCAGGCGGGGAGACACCCTGGACAGGACCACCAGGCCATCACAGGGCCACACAAACAACATGTTAATTCATAATAATTCATTTCTACTATAATAATATTTTGATGGTTACTGTCCCACTTGTATTAACCATGTAGTCAGTCCGGAGCTCTTTACTGGGATTATGTGGACAGTGGTGAGGTCTTAAAGAGGTTCTCTCTGGTATCATAGTTCTGATGTGAACCACTGTCATCAGCATTTTACACCATCCAAATGGAAACTGTCTGAAGCTCACTGGACAAATCTACATTTTCCGCAGGGTTTGGAAATAATTCCACCTCCCATTTTGCCTCCATTGAGCCTTTACATGGTGTTGAGGCTTTTGAATAAAGAGCCTCTTACTGCTCTCCAGAGAGTCGGCCAGCTCCTCCTGCTTCATACTCCTCAGGCAGTGCAGTGTGATCTTCAGAAGGGCCTCTCTGGCGCTCTTCCTCTGCTCGTCCTCCTCCTCCCTCTGTCTCTCTAAGTACTCTGGGTAATCTGGACTCAGAACCTTTTGGAAGCTCTTCAGCTCTTTCTTCACAAAAGTGATGACATTCTCTTCAAGCATCTGGAAATGACCAATACATGAACTGAACTTTCATGTTAAAACCCATCTGTCACTGCTGCAAAGCCACTGGTGTAAAGAGGGGCGCATGGAGGCCATTATGAGCAGAATGGCTGTTTTCATTTCATTTGTACATGAAGTAAACGGTGTTGTTTTACATTTACACACCATAAATATGGAGTCCAGGTCTGTTTGATGCTGCTGGGCAGACTGACCACTGAGAACCTCTAACCTCTCCTCGTGGTCTCTGTGGAGAACAAATGACATGTTAGACAAAGGAGGTGAATCAAGTGCAGCTGGACTTGGTATGTATCCGTGAAGACGTCTGGCCTCTCATCCAAGAGGCTTCCTCAGTTCTGCCTTTCTGACTAGACCAAGCTAGTCTGACTAGACCAAGCTAGTCTGACTGGCTGCTGATGAGACCCAGAATTTATACTCTAGGTGTCGCTGTCAGAGCTATAGATGTCCATGGCTCTTTGTGTCCTGATGTTTACCAACGCCCGTCGCTAACAGAGCCATAGATATGAGTGGCTCTTTTGTGCTCTGATGTTTGGCCGGGCCCGTCGCCATCGGAGCTGTTGATTTGCATTTGTTTAGCAGCGACGGTGGTTGGGGGTGTTAGTCTCGGCTTCATTGTTCAGTGGTCATGAGAGTGGGTGGAGCCGTTAGTGACCGACTGTTGTTCTTGGAGGCTAGGCTTCTTGAGTCTCCTGGGTAGAGGTGAAAGGACGGCATTGTAAGTGGGAGATAGGTGGTGTGGCAGACCTCCTCCTCTGTTGAGGGAGGGTTTTCCCAGTTTCTCATAGATGGCTTCCTCTTGGATGAGAGGCGAAACGTCTTCACGGATATATACCAAGTCCAGTTGCAGTTGATTCAACTCCTTTGGAGAACCATGACGACCTGGATGAATGAGAACATTCACAGACACATGACATGTTAGGTCTCGAGATATCAACACACACACACACACACACACCAGAGGTTAAAGGTGTTGTGTCCTGATGGATCCAGGTAGAAACACAAGGCGAACACCACTGTAAATACTGATCGGGTTATTACATGGGATGTTTTGAGAGAAGAAACCAGATCAACAGAGTCTGAAGGGTCAGAGCAGTTCCTGGTCTCCTGACTTGCCCGTCTGTTCAGTAGAGTCTGATAACAAGCAAACATCTGTTGATAGCATCTGTTTGGTTCTGACCTCTGTTCAGCGGAGTAGTGTCCATCTTTGAAATGAATAGGTGGACCCATAGACAGGTTACTCTTGATGGACAAACAGTGGGGTGCAGGGGAGGCTGGTCTCTTCCGCTGGATCCTGCTACAAGCAGAGGAAGACTATTCCATAAGTCTTGTTTTGAAGATGTATTGGCTAGCTGACCACCGTGTCCACTCTTCTATCTTTAGATGTGAGGTTTGAGATTGTTCTATAGTCATATAGTATTACCGGCGGATCCCGCTAGTTTTTCTTAATCCCTAAATAACAACCCTACGTCCTCACTGAAGCAAGTACAGCCTGGTTAACAGGGCTTCCTGAAGACCAACTAGTCGACTATTCACTTAGACGACCTCTCGACTAGTCGACTCGGAAAAACTGAATTTACCATCTTTATATTTTGTGCCTGTTATAGGAGCCCTTCACATAACCTGAAGCGCTTTGGGTGCCCAGCAAAGCGCTATATAAACGTAATGATTATTATTATTATTGTTATAATAATAATAATACAACTTTACTATTGGGACCACCTATGTCAGTCATATAGTTTGCCCGCTATTTGGACGTATTTGGTGTGGAAGCGCTGCAGCTCTACATACCACACGCCAGGACACCACCTGGGTTTAACGACATACTTTCTCTTTTTACGGCAGTCGGCTAGGACGCAAGAAATCACACACCGTCTGGTCCAGTTTTGGAAACTCTGGCACATGTTTCTGAAGCAATGGAAGTGTTACGACGTTTTAACAAATTACGGTAATCGTCTAGGACACAGGCGACCCCAGTAATCCGACATTGTCGTGTCTAGTTGGAAACTCGGGCAGGCTGCTGTTTCTGAAGCAGGATTCTTCAGTCTTCATGACATTACCAACAGCGGGTTGGGGTCATGTGGAAACGGAAGTCTATCACAGGCCAGGTGTAGAAAAGGCCCCTACGTATCATAGCGGTAATTATTTACGTTGGCTGAAGGTATATGATCATGAGGACAAAACCATTCAAATTGCTCCATAGGGGGCGCAACAGTGCCAATGCTTGGACCCCTCCCAACGCCGCCTGCGGCTTTAATTATTATTATAACGTGTACATATAAGGATGTAATGGCAGAAGGCTTATTTTGTTACACTGTCACAAGTTGACCACTAGATGGCGGCAGTGTTCACAGCGTGATGGTTCAGGCGATAGCAGATGTTTTAAGGTCACAGCTTCAAGGGAGTGTACTGTAAGGAAGAATTGTAAATGCTCATGGGTATCGCGGCAGCACGAGGCAGTATGGTGTTGGAACAAAGACTAAAGTCATTTTGAAACATTGTGGATCACCTGGCCTTCACCAACCCCCCAAAGCAGATCAATAAAGATAATCAATAACCAGCATGCTGTGATAAGTGGGAACACACACCCGAAGAGAACATCTGAGCTGGACACCGTTACCGGACACGTGAGAACAACGGTACTATCCGCTCAACGCAAGCGAGTCGGGAGAACTTCGGTTTTACCTGGTGGCCGGTGGAGATGTGACCCAAACCTCACCTCTGCTCAGCACCGCGGACTCCATCTTGGACATAAATAGGTGGTTCCATAGACTGCTCACTCGCCATGGACCCACAGCTGGGGGCAGGGGAGGCTGGTCTCTCCGGACGGACTGGGCTTAAACACAACACAAACAGACCTTTGACGGTGGCTGATGACGTCACGATGACGCCGCTGCTGAGCTCTGAGATGGAGACCAGTCACGGTCAGTTAGAGATCCTCAGCTTACCTCTTGGCTTTGGGCTGGCTGTCACGTTCTCCAGACAGAGCGCTCGTAGAGGTAGGCCCTCCCCCCTCTCCCCCCTCTCCCCCCTCTCCCCCCTCTCCCTCCTCACACACATCCATAGCCCAGTGTAGACCTGCGCACAAACACACACAACATGCTGCGTTAGTTGGACACGCTCATTAGCATCCGTCCAGCATCACCCACAGCGCTCATCTACATCCTGCTGTCAGGGGGGCGGCGCTGCTGCACCCTGTAGGAGTCTCGCTAGGGGATCAGCTCTTTGTAGGCTACCCAGCCCCCCCAGCCCCCCCTCCCCCCTCACTCCCTCCCCCCCTCACTCATAGAGCAGCAACGTCTCACATACCCCCCCCCCGGCCGTACACAAATACCCCCCCCGGCCGTACACAAATACCCCCCCAGCCCCCCCAGCCCCCCCTCCCCCCTCACTCCCTCCCCCCCTCACTCATAGAGCAGCAACGTCTCACATACCCCCCCCCCCGGCCGTACACAAATACCCCCCCCGGCCGTACACAAATACCCCCCGGCCACACACAAATACCCCCCGGCCGTACACAAATACCCCCCGGCCGTATATAAATACCCCCCGGCCTTATATAAATGCACACTGACCGTACATAAATACACACTGACCGTATATAAATACATACTGACCGTATATAAATACACACTGACCATCTATAAATACACACTGACCATCTATAAATACACACTGACCATATAAAATACACACTGACCGTATATAAATACACACTGACCGTATATAAATACATACTGACCGTATGAAATACACACTGAGCATATAAAATACACACCGAGTGTATAAAATACACACTGCGTATAAAATACACAGTGTATATAAATACACACTGAGTATAGAATACACACTGAGTGTATAAAATACAAACTGAGTATAAAATACACAGTGTATATAAATACACACTGAGTATAAAATACACACGGAGTGTATAAAATACACACTGAGTATAAAATACACACTGAGTGTATATAAATACACACTGAGTATAAAATACACAGTGTGTATAAATACACACTGAGTATAAAATACACACGGAGTGTATAAAATACACACTGAGTATAAAATACACACTGAGTGTATATAAATACACACTGAGTATAAAATACACAGTGTGTATAAATACACACTGAGTATAAAATACACACTGAGTGTATAAAATACACACTGAGTATAAAATACACTGAGTATAAAATACACAGTGTATATAAATACACACTGAGCATATAAAATACACACTGAGTGTATATAAATACACACTGAGTATAAAATACACAGTGTGTATAAATACAGATCCACCTGCTGTTTGCGTCCAAGACTGACCAGAAAGGAAGATGTGAAGCCTTGTGGACAATGGAGACCACCAGGTGGTTGTGTTGAACAGGTGGTTGTGTTGAACAGGTGGTTGTGTTACAGGATCTTAGTGTTTTTCACACACAGTAGAAGACTTGTAGGTCAGGTGAATCAGCCGTACTAAATTGCCCCTAGGGGTGTGTGTGTGTGTGTGTGTGTGTGTGTGTGTGTGTGTGTACATACATATAATATATATACACACATATATCCACACACAATATATACATGTGAACATATATATGTACATACGTAGGGGAAATTATACATGTATATATATATATATATATATATACATATGTATATATGTACATATACATACATATGTATGTATTTATATATGCGTGTGTACATACATATATGTACATATATATCCACACACACATAGATATACATACATATATACACTACCGTTCAAAAGTTTGGGATCACCCAAACAATTTTGTGTTTTCCATGAAAAGTCACACTTATTCACCACCATATGTTGTGAAATGAATAGAAAATAGAGTCAAGACATTGACAAGGTTAGAAATAATGATTTGTATTTGAAATAAGATTTTTTTTACATCAAACTTTGCTTTCGTCAAAGAATCCTCCATTTGCAGCAATTACAGCATTGCAGACCTTTGGCATTCTAGCTGTTAATTTGTTGAGGTAATCTGGAGAAATTGCACCCCACGCTTCCAGAAGCAGCTCCCACAAGTTGGATTGGTTGGATGGGCACTTCTTGCGTACCATACGGTCAAGCTGCTCCCACAACAGCTCAATGGGGTTCAGATCTGGTGACTGCGCTGGCCACTCCATTACCGATAGAATACCAGCTGCCTGCTTCTGCTCTAAATAGTTCTTGCACAATTTGGAGGTGTGTTTAGGGTCATTGTCCTGTTGTAGGATGAAATTGGCTCCAATCAAGCGCTGTCCACTGGGTATGGCATGGCGTTGCAAAATGGAGGGATAGCCTTCCTTATTCAGAATCCCTTTTACCCTGTACAAATCTCCCACCTTACCAGCACCAAAGCAACCCCAGACCATCACATTACCTCCACCATGCTTAACAGATGGCGTCAGGCATTCTTCCAGCATCTTTTCATTTGTTCTGCGTCTCACAAACGTTCTTCTTTGTGATCCAAACACCTCAAACTTGGATTCATCCGTCCACAACACTTTTTTCCAGTCTTCCTCTGTCCAATGTCTGTGTTCTTTTGCCCATCTTAATCTTTTTCTTTTATTGGTCAGTCTCAGATATGGCTTTTTCTTTGCCACTCTGCCCTGAAGCCCAGAATCCCGCAGCCGCCTCTTCACTGTAGATGTTGACACTGGTGTTTTGCGGGTACTATTTAATGAAGATGCCAGTTGGGGACCTGTGAGGCGTCTGTTTCTCAAACTAGAGACTCTAATGTACTTATCTTCTTGCTCAGTTGTGCAACGCGGCCTCCCACTTCTTTTTCTACTCTGGTTAGAGCCTGTTTGTGCTGTCCTCTGAAGGGAGTAGTACACACCGGTGTAGGAAATCTTCAATTTCTTAGCAATTTCTCGCATGGAATAGCCTTCATTTCTAAGAACAAGAATAGACTGTCGAGTTTCAGATGAAAGTTCTCTTTTTCTGGCCATTTTGAGCGTTTAATTGACCCCACAAATGTGATGCTCCAGAAACTCAATCTGCTCAAAGGAAGGTCAGTTTTGTAGCTTCTGTAACGAGCTAAACTGTTTTCAGATGTGTGAACATGATTGCACAAGGGTTTTCTAATCATCAATTAGCCTTCTGAGCCAATGAGCAAACACATTGTACCATTAGAACACTGAGTGATAGTTGCTTGAAATGGGCCTCTATACACCTATGTAGATATTGCACCAAAAACCAGACATTTGCAGCTAGAATAGTCATTTACCACATTAGCAATGTATAGAGTGTATTTCTTTAAAGTTAAGACTAGTTTAAAGTTATCTTCATTGAACAGTACAGTGCTTTTCCTTCAAAAATATGGACATTTCAATGTGATCCCAAACTTTTGAACGGTAGTGTATGTACATACGTAGGGGAAATTATACATGTACATATATATTTACATATGTATATATGTACATATGCATACATATGTATGTATTTATATATGCGTGTGTACATACATATATGTACATATATATCCACACACATAGATATACATACATATATATGTACATACGTAGGGGAAATTATATGTGTACATATATACACACACGTGTGTGTGTGTGTGTGTGTGTGTGTGTGTGTGTGTGTGCATATATATGTATATGTGTAGGGGAAATTATATATGTACATATGCATTTACATATGTATATATGTCCATATATGTCCATATGTATACGTGTGTGTGTGTGTGTGTGTGTGTGTGTGTGTGTGTGTGTGTGTGTGTGTGTGTACATATATATAACATTTATTGTAAACATGTTAAACCAATATTTCTGAGAGCTCGTGTGTCGTTTGATGTGTTGGAGATATTTCCTTCAGCTCAGCGGCTGCCTCCCTGTTATTCCCCTGCTGGTTTTAACTCTGTGTGTGTGTGTGTGTGTGTGTGTGTGTGTGTGTGTGTGTGTGTGTGTGTGTGTGTGTGTGTGTGTGTGTGTGTGTGTGTGTGTGTGTTGAGTTTTGCTTGTCTTCTCCACAAAATAAAAGAAAAAAGTAGATGAAGGGTTATAAAATGTATTTCAGTCAAGCTTCTCCGAGCTGTCAGAGCAGCTGTGAGACGCTCTGCTGAACTCACACACCGACAGCAAAACACACACACACACACACACACACACACACACACACACACACACCGACAGAAAAACACACAACGCTGACAGGAAAACACACAACACGTTGACAGGAAACACAACACGTTGACAGGAAACACACAACGCTGACAGGAAAACACACAACACGTTGACAGGAAACACAACACGTTGACAGGAAACACACAACACACAGACAGGAAACACACAACGCTGACAGGAAACACACAAGGTGCTCATGAAGTGTAAGTAGCTGCACATCCTGCTACCACGACTTGCAGCCAACATTCAGACGTGAGAGATTTCCCAGGACAACCCTACTGTACAAGTACACCAGAGAGCAGCGCTGTGGGACTCGAGTCCACGACTCGGCCTCGAGTCCAGCTTGAGCACTTGTCTTTGACTTGAGCACCGGTGACTCGGACTCGAGCATTGACTGCATCCGGACTCGAGGACTCGGCCTTGTTAATGGACACGTGTTACTTGCCGAGTGTGTTGGCTAGTCTTGTAACAGGCCCTAATAAGCTGGCATCGTAGGGTGCTGAGAGCTACATTGGTACCGCGCTGTGGGACTCGAGTCCACGACTCGGCCTCGAGTCCAGCTTGAGCTCTTGTCTTTGACTTGAGCACCGGTGACTCGGACTCGAGCATTGACTGCATCCGGACTCGAGGACTCGGCCTTGTTAATGGACACGTGTTACTTGCCGAGTGTCTTGGCTAGTCTTGTAACAGGCCCTAATAAGCTGGCATCATAGGGTGCTGATAGCTACATTGGTACCGCGCTGTAGGACTCGAGTCCACGACTCGGCCTCGAGTCCAGCTTGAGCTCTTGTCTTTGACTTGAGCACCGGTGACTCGGACTCGAGCATTGACTGCATCCGGACTCGAGGACTCGGCCTTGTTAATGGACACGTGTTACTTGCCGAGTGTGTTGGCTAGTCTTGTAACAGGCCCTAATAAGCTGGCATCGTAGGGTGCTGAGAGCTACATTGGTACCGCGCTGTAGGACTCGAGTCCACGACTCGGCCTCGAGTCCAGCTTGAGCTCTTGTCTTTGACTTGAGCACCGGTGACTCGGACTCGAGCATTGACTGCATCCGGACTCGAGGACTCGGCCTTGTTAATGGACACGTGTTACTTGCCGAGTGTGTTGGCTAGTCTTGTAACAGGCCCTAATAAGCTGGCATCGTAGGGTGCTGAGAGCTACATTGGTACCGCGCTGTAGGACTCGAGTCCACGACTCGGCCTCGAGTCCAGCTTGAGCTCTTGTCTTTGACTTGAGCACCGGTGACTCGGACTCGAGCATTGACTGCATCCGGACTCGAGGACTCGGCCTTGTTAATGGACACGTGTTACTTGCCGAGTGTCTTGGCTAGTCTTGTAACAGGCCCTAATAAGCTGGCATCATAGGGTGCTGAGAGCTACATTGGTACCGCGCTGTGGGACTCGAGTCCACGACTCGGCCTCGAGTCCAGCTTGAGCTCTTGTCTTTGACTTGAGCACCGGTGACTCGGACTCGAGCATTGACTGCATCCGGACTCGAGGACTCGGCCTTGTTAATGGATAGGTGTTACTTGCCGAGTGTGTTGGCTAGTCTTGTAACAGGCCCTAATAAGCTGGCATCGTAGGGTGCTGATAGCTACATTGGTACCGCGCTGTAGGACTCGAGTCCACGACTCGGCCTCGAGTCCAGCTTGAGCTCTTGTCTTTGACTTGAGCACCGGTGACTCGGACTCGAGCATTGACTGCATCCGGACTCGAGGACTCGGCCTTGTTAATGGACACGTGTTACTTGCCGAGTGTGTTGGCTAGTCTTGTAACAGGCCCTAATAAGCTGGCATCGTAGGGTGCTGAGAGCTACATTGGTACCGCGCTGTGGGACTCGAGTCCACGACTCGGCCTCGAGTCCAGCTTGAGCTCTTGTCTTTGACTTGAGCACCGGTGACTCGGACTCGAGCATTGACTGCATCCGGACTCGAGGACTCGGCCTTGTTAATGGACACGTGTTACTTGCCGAGTGTCTTGGCTAGTCTTGTAACAGGCCCTAATAAGCTGGCATCATAGGGTGCTGATAGCTACATTGGTACCGCGCTGTAGGACTCGAGTCCACGACTCGGCCTCGAGTCCAGCTTGAGCTCTTGTCTTTGACTTGAGCACCGGTGACTCGGACTCGAGCATTGACTGCATCCGGACTCGAGGACTCGGCCTTGTTAATGGACACGTGTTACTTGCCGAGTGTGTTGGCTAGTCTTGTAACAGGCCCTAATAAGCTGGCATCGTAGGGTGCTGAGAGCTACATTGGTACCGCGCTGTAGGACTCGAGTCCACGACTCGGCCTCGAGTCCAGCTTGAGCTCTTGTCTTTGACTTGAGCACCGGTGACTCGGACTCGAGCATTGACTGCATCCGGACTCGAGGACTCGGCCTTGTTAATGGACACGTGTTACTTGCCGAGTGTGTTGGCTAGTCTTGTAACAGGCCCTAATAAGCTGGCATCGTAGGGTGCTGAGAGCTACATTGGTACCGCGCTGTAGGACTCGAGTCCACGACTCGGCCTCGAGTCCAGCTTGAGCTCTTGTCTTTGACTTGAGCACCGGTGACTCGGACTCGAGCATTGACTGCATCCGGACTCGAGGACTCGGCCTTGTTAATGGACACGTGTTACTTGCCGAGTGTCTTGGCTAGTCTTGTAACAGGCCCTAATAAGCTGGCATCATAGGGTGCTGAGAGCTACATTGGTACCGCGCTGTGGGACTCGAGTCCACGACTCGGCCTCGAGTCCAGCTTGAGCTCTTGTCTTTGACTTGAGCACCGGTGACTCGGACTCGAGCATTGACTGCATCCGGACTCGAGGACTCGGCCTTGTTAATGGATAGGTGTTACTTGCCGAGTGTGTTGGCTAGTCTTGTAACAGGCCCTAATAAGCTGGCATCGTAGGGTGCTGATAGCTACATTGGTACCGCGCTGTAGGACTCGAGTCCACGACTCGGCCTCGAGTCCAGCTTGAGCTCTTGTCTTTGACTTGAGCACCGGTGACTCGGACTCGAGCATTGACTGCATCCGGACTCGAGGACTCGGCCTTGTTAATGGACACGTGTTACTTGCCGAGTGTGTTGGCTAGTCTTGTAACAGGCCCTAATAAGCTGGCATCGTAGGGTGCTGAGAGCTCCATTGGTACCGGACCAGTACTCCGCTTGCTGCGTTCCTTTGGCCAGTGTGTCACAAAGTAACTAGACTCCCTTTGAAGTGGTGACGGCTGCCGGTCATTTTGTTTCACGTAGACCGTCCTTGTTTGTGTGTCGGCTTGTTTATGGTGCCAGAGTGGAGCACCGGAGCCCATCTTGGAACTGGACTCAGGCTCAACCCTGATGACTCGGACTCAGGTCATAGGGACTTGACTCGGACTCGGACTCTTCTTTTGGGGACTCGGACTCTGGGGACTCGAGACTCGACTCGGACTCGAGGTTTAGTGACTCAACTACAACACTGCCAGACAGTGACACACAAAGTACAACACAAAGTACCACTAGCTGCACAGCTGGCGAGTACGCTGTGCTGTCACCGTGGTTCCCGACTTGTGCAGTCTGCCCGGTGCAGGACGGGTAGGATGTGGTATCACGGCTCCGAGGTCTCTGTCTCCATCACAACCCCGCTGGCAGCATCTTCCACAGTAGCTGCCAACGGCCCCCTCCCTCTCTTCTTCACACCTCCTCTCACACTCTCATCATCATCATCATCGTCACTATCATCATCATCATCATCATCATCATTATCATTACCATAATAACAACCCACTTAGCGGAACTTTTACACGTTTGGACTCGGTCATCTGATTTGGCTTCTTTAGGTTAAGCGACTGCAGGGTGTCAGGGGAAGGAGCTGGTGTGGGTGCAAGACAACCCAGACAGTACACGGTTCTGCCCCCTTGCTCTGGGCAGAACCGTGTGTTCCTTTAAGCACCGTAAACTGGTGCGAGGAAGGCAGGCCTCACTTGCTGCAGAGCAACAGACAAACTGAAAGCTCTCCTCTAGTTTGGTCGACTTTACAACACTCGCTGACTGACCTTAGAAGCTGCAGCATTAAGTCTGCATTCCCATGGTGCCGAGAGAGACGTGTCTTCCGGTCCCGGGCCTCTGGTGCTGCACCACAGAAGGGCCGCAGAGCACCGGAGGAAGAGCAGCTGAGCTCCACAGCTGGGTTCCTGCTGATGAACTGAGTGTGGAGGGTGATCAGAGAGTCGGTCAGAACCATTCGCTGGTGTCTAACCTTGTCCCTTAGGATGGTGTCAGTTTTAGCTGTTGTCATGTGGGAAGAGTTCACGAGGAACTCCTGAGCGGTCTGGCTGACACCCGGGAGAAGCGCTGTCTCTTTCTGTGCTGTCTGTTTCATGTCACTCGTTAACTTGTAAGTCAAACCCAGCTGGGGGGTCTTATGGAGAAGACGATATGTCTTCAGAATCGTGCCTGATGGTGTCAGTTGTGGATGAGCTGATTTGTTTGGAGTTTGATTTGTCATGTTAATTTCTTGGCAGTGAACATTGTGCAAGAGAAGAGCTCTCTTGATGTTAGGATCTCTACGTCAGCTTCCTGATACCGTCCTCTCACTTTCTGTCTGTGCAGAGTCTAGTTATGCTTTATCTCTTCTTCTTTCATTGTCATTTGATTTTTCAAGTATTTCAGCCTTCTTTTTTCACCATTCTTGCTTTCTCAGACGGTTTCGCTGTTTCGTTATCTTTTTCATTTTCTCTTTCAGCGCCTTTATTCCCCTTGAATGCCTTTTCCTGGTTTCTCTTCTCTCCCTGCCACCGGCAAGAGCCCGTCTGCTTACACTCGGCTCTTCGGTACTCGGGTCTGGTGGACTATGTGGGGGGTGGTGGTGGTGTGTCTACCTGCTGCGCTGCATTCGGCTTAGCCTGCACTTTCTAACCCCTTTCTGAGCATCCCTCCGGCACCTTCTCTGATGCCCCTGCTCCGTTGGTCCCAATACTCCCATTGTCCCACTTTCTGGTCTAGAATCCTCGTCTTCCACCTTGGTCTTTCCTCCCTTAGACTCTCACTTCCGCTGTCCGGGTCACTGTTTAGTTTCCCTCTCCTCTGTCTTTGTTACCCCCTGGTCCCCTGTCTTTGTTACCCCCTGGTCCCCTGTCTTTGTTACCCACCTCTTCTCAGTCTTTGTTACCCCCTCTCCCCTGTCTTTGTTACCCCCTCTCCTCTGTCTTTGTTACCCCCTCTCCCCTGTCTTTGTTACCCCCTGGTCCTCTGTCTTTGTTACCCCCTGGTCCCCTGTCTTTGTTACCCCCTCTCCCCTGTCTTTGTTAACCCCTCTCCTCTGTCTTTGTTACCCCCTGGTCCCCTGTCTTTGTTACCCCCTCTCCTCTGTCTTTGTTACCCCCTCTCCTCTGTCTTTGTTACCCCCTGGTCCCCTGTCTTTGTTACCCCCTCTCCTCTGTCTTTGTTACCCCCTGGTCCCCTGTCTTTGTTACCCCCTCTCCTCTGTCTTTGTTACCCCCTCTCCTCTGTCTTTGTTACCCCCCTCTCCTCTGTCTTTGTTACCCCCCTCTCCTCTGTCTTTGTTACCCCCTGGTCCCCTGTCTTTGTTACCCCCTCTCCTCTGTCTTTGTTACCCCCTCTCCTCTGTCTTTGTTACCCCCTGGTCCCCTGTCTTTGTTACCCCCTCTCCCCTGTCTTTGTTACCCCCTCTCCTCTGTCTTTGTTACCCCCTCTCCTCTGTCTTTGTTACCCCCTCTCCTCTGTCTTTGTTACCCCCTGGTCCCCTGTCTTTGTTACCCCCTCTCCCCTGTCTTTGTTACCCCCTCTCCTCTGTCTTTGTTACCCCCTCTCCTCTGTCTTTGTTACCCCCTCTCCTCTGTCTTTGTTACCCCCTGGTCCCCTGTCTTTGTTACCCACCTCTTCTCTGTCTTTGTTACCCCCTCTCCTCTGTCTTTGTTACCCCCTGGTCCTCTGTCTTTGTTACCCCCCTCTCCTCTGTCTTTGTTACCCCCTCTCCTCTGTCTTTGTTACCCCCTCTCCCCTGTCTTTGTTACCCCCTCTCCTCTGTCTTTGTTACCCCCTGGTCCCCTGTCTTTGTTACCCCCTGGTCCCCTGTCTTTGTTACCCCCCTCTCCTCTGTCTTTGTTACCCCCTGGTCCCCTGTCTTTGTTACCCCCTCTCCCCTGTCTTTGTTACCCCCTCTCCCCTGTCTTTGTTACCCCCTCTCCTCTGTCTTTGTTACCCCCTGTTCCTCTGTCTTTGTTACCCCCTGTTCCTCTGTCTTTGTTACCCCCCTCTCCTCTGTCTTTGTTACCCCCTGCTTCTCTGTCTTTGTTACCCCCTGTTCCTCTGTCCTTGTTACCCCCTGCTCCCCTGTCCTTGCTCTCCCCCTGGCAGCCTCTTTCTAGCCATGCTTGCCTGCAGTACAGACCACAGCCATGGTTCCAGCCTTGTCTTATGTGGACATGTGGGGCTGTGATCCACAACATGGCTCCGTCGTATGAAGAGTTGTTGGGAGTACTTGTCATCTCCATCAACTTAAATGTCCACTCCGTCAGATGTCCACTCCGTCAGATGTCCACTCCGTCAGACGTCAACTCCACTCCGTCAGATGTCCACTCCGTCAGACGTCAACTCCGTCAGACGTCCACTCCGTCAGATGTCCACTCCGTCAGATGTCCACTCCGTCAGATGTCCACTCCGTCAGGCATAAAAGCTGACGGGGTTAATGTCTGACGGAGTGGACAAATGAACCGTCTCTCCATCTTACCCATGCCTGAGACAATGGAGCCCTTTGTCTCTGCCCCAGTTGCCAGGTCTCTCTAAGTACCCTGGGGCAGAATGTCCACATTTACCCCACAGCTCCTGACTCAGACCAGCTCAGTGGGACGACGGGGTGGACACATCGGAGCTGTGACTGCACTGACAGCAACGCTGTTAGTTTAAAATTTCATAAAACGGAGAACTTAGCAGACCAAGTGTCCCACTGTGGTATACACCAATAGCAGGAAGGTGTAAAGGGGTCCTCATGGTTATAGCTGACCATAACATTGCCTGATTTATTCAGGAGTAGTTGATGGAAAGTGAGGATACAACTTTAGTAGGCAGTTTTTTATGAAAAAACTCATTTAAAGTTCACTTTATGTGTTATGTGATGTCTTATTTAATCATTCATGTCATGTGATATGTATATTTATGCATTTGTAGCATTTTAAACACTTTTTTGGCAGTTTGACATTGTGACTCCTTGCTGAGGACAGGCTAACTTGTACTTTCGGGTTTAACACAGCCTGCATTTTGACAAATTCTAATGAAATAGTTTAAAAATATATGAAATTAATTTCATAAGTATACAGACATCCTTCGGATTTACATTTTAAAGTGTTGTTATTATTATTCATTTCTTGATTTTTAATGCAAAGAAGACTTTTGGGTGTAGGACGGACATGTGTTGTCCCTTGTCTCGGGAATCAGTGAGTTGGGATTTGAGTCTCCTCGGCATGATCTTCTCGAGCGGGGAAACCTCCTGGTGACTAAAAGCCCCTCTTCCTCCCTCAGCCGGGCCACAGACCTGGCAAACGTTCTCAACTCTCCGGGGAGACCTGTTCAGTGGTAACCAACCACCTCCTGCCCTTTAGTTTCAGTTAGAGTTGTTCTTATTTTGTCCAGAGGATAAAACTGGTTTCATCCTCCGGTGACGGGGCGTCCACTCACATTCCTCACCAGACAAATCCGCCAACACTGTCTCCGCCTTGGCACCACCGTGTTGTGTGTCAGGCTTTTCCCTTTCACCACATGTACTCGGGAGACCTCCGCCGACAGGTTCCCTCCATCACTTCATCGCTGACCACACTTTCCACACTCCCGCTGCAGCTTTCTGTGTCTTGGCTGTTACTTCTCTTTCCTGTGCCAGTTTGCGTCTTTCTGATTTAAAAGAAGATGGCTTCCGTCTCTTTGTCTTGAGACAGAAGGCAAGACAACACACAGCTTTACTGTCTGACTGCTGACTCAGGAGCTTTCTCACCCACTAACATCTAACTACAGGGGACAGTCACGTCAAGTCCGTCCCATTTGTCTAGCCCCATAAATCATGAATTCAACAAACCATAATGACATAAAACCAGCATATATGCTGCTTAGAGCGATGAAGTTTGAAAAATAAACTTGGTTTCAAGGAGAGACTTGCTTTTTAGTCCAATTAGCTTTATGTCGGCTTGACATTTCCTCCGTTTGCTCAGTTTCACTTTCAAATAACCCCCATGCAGACATCAGTCAAATGTCTTTTCATGCAGTCAGTCATCGCCAAGATACGGGAAGCTGTGCTGGCCAGTAAATATATGAGCTTACCTTCCATCACCAACTACTAGATCCACACGTCCCGGAGCAGCGTTTCTGTTGAGCACTTGTTCACGGGAAGCTAATGTGAAGAGACCTCGTCAACCAAACCCCTCTCTGCTCCCTGCTGGGCGGCTTTGCCTCGGTCCACCTCACCCGAGAGATGCAGACGGCTCAATAACCTTTAGTTAGGCTTCATATGCTTTTCCACAAACATACTGTGGCTTGAAAGTCTTCTGATGGTTGGTTGGAAAAAAAAACATTAAAGAGTGAGGAGCTCCACTGCAATGTACAAAAGCACACAAAAAGAAAGGAAGAAGACGCACAACACACAGGATGGGTGAATGTATGAGGGGCCGTTCAGGCCTGATTTCATTCTGGCACTTTCCTATACAGGTATTCTCCTCTCACACACCTATATTCTCACTCTCATATACCTATGTTCTCTCTCTCATATACATATATATTCTCTCTCTCACATACATATATTCTCTCTCTCACATACATACATTCTCTCTCTCACACACCTATATTCTCTCTCTCACACACCTATATTCTCTCTCTCACACACCTATATTCTCTCTCTCACATACATACATTCTCTCTCTCACACACCTATATTCTCTCTCTCACATACATACATTCTCTCTCTCACACACCTATATTCTCACTCTCATATACCTATGTTCTCTCTCTCATATACATATATTCTCTCTCTCATATACCTATGTTCTCTCTCTCAGACACCTATATTCTCTCTCTCACATACATACAATCTCCTCCCACATACATATATTCTCTCTCTCACATACATATATTCTCTCTCTCACATACATACATTCTCACTCTCACATACATACATTCTCTCTCTCACATACATATATTCTCACTCTCACATACATACATTCTCTCTCTCACATACATACATTCTCCTCTCACATACATACATTCTCTCTCTCACATACATATATTCTCTCTCTCACATACATACATTCTCTCTCTCACATACATACATTCTCCTCTCACACACCTATATTCTCACTCTCACATACATACATTCTCTCTCTCACATACATATATTCTCACTCTCACATACATACATTCTCCTCTCACATACATACATTCTCTCTCTCACATACATACATTCTCTCTCTCACATACATACATTCTCTCTCTCACATACATACATTCTCCTCTCACACACCTATATTCTCACTCTCACATACATACATTCTCCTCTCACATACATGCATTCTCTCTCTCACATACATACATTCTCTCTCTCACATACATACATTCTCTCTCTCACATACATATATTCTCCTCTCACATACATACATTCTCCTCCCACATACATACATTCTCCTCTCACACACCTATATTCTCACTCTCATATACCTATATTCTCACCGACACACATACATTCTCACTCTCACACACATATATTCTCTCTCACACACATATATTCTCTCTCTCACATACATACATTCTCCTCTCACATACATATATTCTCACTCTCATATACCTATATTCTCACTCACACACATATATTCTCACTCTCATATACATACATTCTCTCTCTCACATACATATATTCTCACTCTCATATACCTATATTGTCACTCACACACATATATTCTCACTCTCATATACATACATTCTCCTCTCACATACATATATTCTCACTCTCATATACCTATATTGTCACTCACACACATATATTCTCACTCTCATATACATACATTCTCACTCTCACATACATATATTCTCTCTCTCACGTACATACATTCTCTCCCTCACATACATATATTCTCTCTCTCACATACATATATTCTCTCTCTCACATACATACATTCTCCTCTCACATACATATATTCTCTCTCACATACATATATTCTCTCTCTCACATACATACATTCTCTCTCTCACATACATATATTCTCACTCTCATATACCTATGTTCTCTCTCTCACATACATATATTCTCTCTCTCACATACATATATTCTCACTCTCACATACGTACATACATTCTCCTCTCACATACATATATTCTCTCTCACATACATATATTCTCTCTCTCACATACATACATTCTCTCTCTCACATACATATATTCTCACTCTCATATACCTATGTTCTCTCTCTCACATACATATATTCTCTCTCTCACATACATACATTCTCTCTCTCACATACATACATTCTCTCCCTCACATACATATATTCTCTCTCTCACATACATATATTCTCTCTCTCACATACATACATTCTCTCTCTCACATACATACATTCTCTCTCTCATATACATATATTCTCTCTCTCATATACCTATGTTCTCTCTCTCACACACCTATATTCTCTCTCTCACATACATACATTCTCCTCCCACATACGTACATTCTCTCTCTCACATACATATATTCTCTCTCTCACATACATATATTCTCTCTCTCACATACATACATTCTCTCTCTCACATACATACATTCTCTCTCTCACATACATACATTCTCTCTCTCACATACATACATTCTCTCTCTCACATACATACATTCTCTCTCTCACATACATATATTCTCTCTCTCACATACATACATTCTCTCTCTCACATACATATATTCTCACTCTCACATACATACATTCTCTCTCTCACATACATACATTCTCACTCTCACATACATATATTCTCACTCTCACATACATACATTCTCCTCCCACATACATACATTCTCCTCCCACATACATATATTCTCTCTCTCACAAACATATATTCTCTCTCTCACATACATACATTCTCCTCTCACATACATACATTCCCCTCTCACACACCTATATTCTCACTCTCATATACCTATGTTCTCTCTCTCATATACATATATTCTCTCTCTCACATACATATATTCTCTCTCTCACATACATATATTCTCTCCTTCACATACATATATTCTCTCTCTCACATACATATATTCTCTCTCTCACATATACATACATTCTCTCTCTCACATACATAGATTCTCTCTCTCACATACATATATTCTCTCTCTCACATACATATATTCTCTCTCTCACATACATACATTCTCTCTCTCACATACATATATTCTCTCTCTCACATACATACATTCTCTCTCTCACATACATACATTCTGTCTCTCACATACATACATTCTCTCTCTCACATACATACATTCTCTCTCTCACATACATATATTCTCTCTCTCACATACATACATTCTCACTCTCACATACATACATTCTCTCTCTCACATACATATATTCTCTCTCTCACATACATATATTCTCTCTCTCACATACATATATTCTCTCTCTCACATACATACATTCTCTCTCTCACATACATACATTCTCACTCTCACATACCTATTTTCTCTCTCACATACATATATTCTCTCTCTCACATACATACATTCTCACTCTCACATACATATGTTCTCTCTCTCACATACATACATTCTCACTCTCACATACATACTTTACACTTGCACAGGAAATTAGAGAAAATCTATCTTAAATAATAAAGTTAATAAAGTACTCTAAATCACAATCATTTAAACGCACCAAATACAGACTTAAACCACTCAAACTCATAATTTTGCTTTGGAGAGGAACTACCATATCAGCTTACTTTTACTGGCACAGGAAGTCCTAAACCAGGAAGTCGCTCTCAAGCTCTGCAGTGTAAACTTATACAGTTATATTGTAGTGGAAGAGCTACAATCATGCTATTACGTCTAATCCTCCTTGCTTTTCTCGTTGAATCTTTCTTTTTTACAGTAAGTATTGATGAAAATTACATTAGACGTTTCTTTGGCAGTGTCCTACAATGTATTGAGGCAATGCAAAGAGAAACGCCTGATGCTTTAGTTCATGAGAGGCTGGATAGAGATCTTCACAATTATACTGGAACTGTATCTGCATTTCTGTCCATCTTAAGATTTGTTGAAGATCCAAGGAATAGGGAAATTGTCAATGCACTTGAGTCTTTGTATGAATGTCTTCATTTCTTGCTGACTACTTGTGAAACCAGGCAAAGATCTAGGGCTGAGAACAGTGACGCTTTAGTACCTCCAACTGTCTTGGCTGGCCTTCAAGGCAGACCTCGATACAGCATTTCAGAGGAGCAGATCACTCATTTAGTGTCCCTTGGAATGAACTGGCGAGGCATTGCGGAATGCTTAGGGATACGCCGTCGGACTCTTTACAGGCACAGACAGTGTCTCGGAGTTCAGCCATTGATGTATACTGCACTATCAAATGAGGGCCTAAACCAAGTTGTTAAGGACATTCTGCAGCACACCCCAAATGCAGGTGAAAGTTATGTGCATGGGAGCTTGAGGTCTTGCGGCTTACGCATTCAACAGTGGCGTGTAAGACAGAGTATGCAAGAAGTTGACCCCATTGGGCGGTCTGTCAGGCGACGTCATGCAATACGTCGACGGGTTTACAGTGTTCATACCCCCAATCAATTATGGTAAGTGAATTTATTACAGAATAACAGTGGGTAAATCCTGTTGCTTGTAAGTTATTGTGTAACTGACCAATAGGGATTATGGCTAAACGAATTAACTGATGAATTGTTCAGTTTTTACATTACACACATTACACATTTTAATTCCAGTCAGTAGAAGTCTGTGGCATAATTTCAATGGGCGTCGTTCAGAAGAAACTTCAGGATAGAAAGATAGCATGGACAGTTTCTGTTTCACTGTTTTTTAATGTGTGAGCATGTCTGAAATATTTCTGCACTTCACCTCATGAAAGCAACATGTGGGTCTAACACGGAACTTACACCACTCATCTCAGCTCCTCTCAGGCACATCGATGAAAACCACAAGCTTGTGAGGTGGAGAATGGTGATGCATGGCTGTGTTGATGGCTTGTCGTATACCTTGCTTGTCTGGACAACAACGGAGCCTCTAGTGTTCTGCAACTGTTTATAAATGGTGTCCATGATTTTGGATTACCCGCAAGGATGAGATGTGATCACGGTGTGGAAAACACCGGTGTTGCCCGTTTCATGCTTGTCAGGAGAGGATTGAACAGGCGTAGTGTTATTAATGTTTCAGGTCAGTATACATAGTCAAAGGACTGAGCGCTTATGGGCAGAGCTGAATCGGGTAGTATCATACCACTCTGTTAATCTTTTCCACTTCATGGAAGAGCAGGGTGTAGTAGACTCGCTTTCTGAGCTCCATTTATTTGGCCTTCATTTTATCTACTTGCCAAGAATCCAAAGGGCAGTGAATGAGTTCAGGAACTTACAATGGACCAACCATGGTCTTTCTACACAAAGGGGACACACTCCTCTTCAAGTGTGGCGAAGGGGTGTTGGCAACAATATAGGAACGCATAACCCAGCCGTTGATGGTGTTTTTGAAGTCGACAGTGATTTTGGTATTGATGAGAACGGACCGTTACCTTTGTTGGAGACAAACAATACTGTTGTTGTTCCAGCCATTAACATGACTTTCAGTGACACAGCTATGGATATCCTTCAAACAGACCTTCGATCCATTTGAAGAGGGTGGAGATCATGGCATAGATCTATTTTGTGCCCTGGTACATTTTCCTGAAGAGAGACTATCCTAAAGTCATAACCATGCTGCCATGAGTTTTTCTTTTAGACAACATGTCGTCATTGTTTCTTTACTTTGCCAAATAAGGTGAAAAACAACACTTTCTCATTAATATGAGAGTAGGATGAGGGCCAAAATATACTGTATCAGTTGATTCCAATTTAGAATCTGTCACATCAGAAGTTCACAATTTATTGGTATTTGTACAATTTTCAGTTTTCTGTCATGGATTATGTAATGGATAATGTAACCTATATAAAACCATATACATTTTAATCCTGCATGTATGTAGTTCTCAATTTCTCATAATTCCGTTTTGTTCAACTGAAAACTAAAACATGGACATGAGGTTTTGTGCAATTTTATTCAAATTGTTGAGAGCAACCGCAGAACTTCAGTATCAAGTCTTTGATTAAGCTGGTTAACTTGTTAACATGAGGACGTAAACAGCTCAATACTGCTTCAACAGAGAACCGCTTCTGTGCAGTCTTCGGATCTGGAGCAAAAAAGCAAAAAAATAATAAAAATACAATAATTTCAGCATACCAAATGCAGCTTCAATCTACTGAGCTGAAAACCTGAAAACCTTTTTAATGGTCTATGGATATGTGAAAAAGGGTCTGTGGTCTGCTCCGGGAGAAGAAGCAACATGAAAATACTGAAGCTGTGAATAAAGACATTTCGAGTTTTAAGTCTTTCAGACATATGTCTATGGCTACTATAGGCTACTATAGGCTACTATAGGCTACTATAGGCTACTATAGGCTACTCAAGTCACTGCCAACCATGCCTTTTGACATTAGCATTAACATGACTGGTGGCAGCAGAATAAACTATTAATGAATGGCTTCAATAAATCACGCCGAACCCCAGTTTCGCAGGCCTTGTAGTGTCTCCACGTTTAACTTAGTTCTCCTGTTTGCTAGCTAATGCTAACGCTAACGGGTAGCTTGTCTGAGGGGCTAGAGGGGACTTACAACTTAGCAAGCCAGCATTATGATTTAAATCGCTTCTTAGCTTTTCCTTGACCAAGTGCCCCAAGCACCGAAGTGTTGTTGGTCGAGTGTGATACCGTGGAGACTGTCTCCGAGTAGTAGGTCCAACCCGGCATGCTTCAGGGGTTACACACATCTTACTGCTGGCCAGGTCACTGCTGTTATTCAGTGGGGACATGTGTGGTCTGCAGAGGACGACATATTGTCAGTGAGACACAGGTTACACACATCTTACTGCTGGCCAGGCCACTGCTGTTATTCAGTGTGGACATGTGTGGTCTGCAGAGGACGACATATTGTTCAGTGAGACACAGGTTACACACATCTTACTGCTGGCCAGGCCACTGCTGTTATTCAGTGGGGACATGTGTGGTCTGCAGAGGACGACATATTGTCAGTGAGACACAGGTTACACACATCTTACTGCTGGCCAGGCCACTGCTGTTATTCAGTGGGGACATGTGTGGTCTGCAGAGGACGACATATTGTTCAGTGAGACACAGGTTACACACATCTTACTGCTGGCCAGGCCACTGCTGTTATTCAGTGGGGACATGTGTGGTCTGCAGAGGACGACATATTGTTCAGTGAGACACAGGTTACACACATCTTACTGCTGGCCAGGCCACTGCTGTTATTCAGTGTGGACATGTGTGGTCTGCAGAGGACGACATATTGTCAGTGAGACACAGGTTACACACATCATACTGCTGGCCAGGTCACTGCTGTTATTCAGTGGGGACATGTGTGGTCTGCAGAGGACGACATATTGTCAGTGAGACACAGGTTACACACATCTTACTGCTGGCCAGGTCACTGCTGTTATTCAGTGGGGACATGTGTGGTCTGCAGAGGACGACATATTGTCAGTTAGACACAGGTTACACACATTTTACTGCTGGCCAGGTCACTGCTGTTATTCAGTGGGGACATGTCTGGTCTGCAGAGGACGACATATTGTTCAGTGAGACACAGGTTACACACATCTTACTGCTGGCCAGGTCACTGCTGTTATTCAGTGGGGACATGTCTGGTCTGCAGAGGACGACATATTGTCAGTGAGACACAGGTTACACACATCTTACTGCTGGCCAGGTCACTGCTGTTATTCAGTGGGGACATGTGTGGTCTGCAGAGGACGACATATTGTCAGTGAGACACAGGTTACACACATCTTACTGCTGGCCAGGTCACTGCTGTTATTCAGTGGGGACATGTGTGGTCTGCAGAGGACGACATATTGTCAGTGAGACACAGGTTACACACATTTTACTGCTGGCCAGGCCACTGCTGTTATTCAGTGGGGACATGTGTGGTCTGCAGAGGACGACATATTGTCAGTGAGACACAGGTTACACACATCTTACTGCTGGCCAGGTCACTGCTGTTATTCAGTGGGGACATGTCTGGTCTGCAGAGGACGACATATTGTTCAGTGAGACACAGGTTACACACATCTTACTGCTGGCCAGGTCACTGCTGTTATTCAGTGGGGACATGTGTGGTCTGCAGAGGACGACATATTGTCAGTGAGACACAGGTTACACACATCTTACTGCTGGCCAGGCCACTGCTGTTATTCAGTGGGGACATGTGTGGTCTGCAGAGGACGACATATTGTTCAGTGAGACACAGGTTACACACATCTTACTGCTGGCCAGGTCACTGCTGTTATTCAGTGGGGACATGTGTGGTCTGCAGAGGACGACATATTGTCAGTGAGACACAGGTTACACACATCTTACTGCTGGCCAGGTCACTGCTGTTATTCAGTGGGGACATGTGTGGTCTGCAGAGGACGACATATTGTCAGTGAGACACAGGTTACACACATCTTACTGCTGGCCAGGTCACTGCTGTTATTCAGTGGGGACATGTGTGGTCTGCAGAGGACGACATATTGTTCAGTGAGACACAGGTTACACACATCTTACTGCTGGCCAGGTCACTGCTGTTATTCAGTGGGGACATGTGTGGTCTGCAGAGGACGACATATTGTCAGTGAGACACAGGTTACACACATCTTACTGTTGGCCAGGTCACTGCTGTTATTCAGTGTGGACATGTCTGGTCTGCAGAGGACGACATATTGTCAGTGAGACACAGGTTACACACATCTTACTGCTGGCCAGGTCACTGCTGTTATTCAGTGGGGACATGTGTGGTCTGCAGAGGACGACATATTGTTCAGTGAGACACAGGTTACACACATCTTACTGCTGGCCAGGTCACTGCTGTTATTCAGTGGGGACATGTCTGGTCTGCAGAGGACGACATATTGTTCAGTGAGACACAGGTTACACACATCTTACTGCTGGCCAGGTCACTGCTGTTATTCAGTGGGGACATGTGTGGTCTGCAGAGGACGACATATTGTCAGTGAGACACAGGTTACACACATCTTACTGCTGGCCAGGTCACTGCTGTTATTCAGTGGGGACATGTGTGGTCTGCAGAGGACGACATATTGTCAGTGAGACACAGGTTACACACATCTTACTGCTGGCCAGGTCACTGCTGTTATTCAGTGGGGACATGTCTGGTCTGCAGAGGACGACATATTGTCAGTGAGACACAGGTTACACACATTTTACTGCTGGCCAGGCCACTGCTGTTATTCAGTGGGGACATGTGTGGTCTGCAGAGGACGACATATTGTTCAGTTAGACACAGGTTACACACATCTTACTGCTGGCCAGGTCACTGCTGTTATTCAGTGGGGACATGTGTGGTCTGCAGAGGACGACATATTGTTCAGTGAGACACAGGTTACACACATCTTACTGCTGGCCAGGTCACTGCTGTTATTCAGTGGGGACGTGTGGTCTGCAGAGGACGACATATTGTTCAGTGAGACACAGGTTACACACATCTTACTGCTGGCCAGGTCACTGCTGTTATTCAGTGGGGACATGTGTGGTCTGCAGAGGACGACATATTGTCAGTGAGACACAGGTTACACACATCTTACTGCTGGCCAGGTCACTGCTGTTATTCAGTGGGGACATGTGTGGTCTGCAGAGGACGACATATTGTCAGTGAGACACAGGTTACACACATCTTACTGCTGGCCAGGTCACTGCTGTTATTCAGTGTGGACATGTGTGGTCTGCAGAGGACGACATATTGTTCAGTGAGACACAGGTTACACACATCTTACTGCTGGCCAGGTCACTGCTGTTATTCAGTGGGGACATGTGTGGTCTGCAGAGGACGACATATTGTCAGTGAGACACAGGTTACACACATCTTACTGCTGGCCAGGTCACTGCTGTTATTCAGTGGGGACATGTCTGGTCTGCAGAGGACGACATATTGTTCAGTGAGACACAGGTTACACACATCTTACTGCTGGCCAGGTCACTGCTGTTATTCAGTGTGGACATGTGTGGTCTGCAGAGGACGACATATTGTCAGTGAGACACAGGTTACACACATCTTACTGCTGGCCAGGTCACTGCTGTTATTCAGTGGGGACATGTGTGGTCTGCAGAGGACGACATATTGTCAGTGAGACACAGGTTACACACATCTTACTGCTGGCCAGGTCACTGCTGTTATTCAGTGTGGACATGTGTGGTCTGCAGAGGACGACATATTGTCAGTGAGACACAGGTTACACACATCTTACTGCTGGCCAGGCCACTGCTGTTATTCAGTGTGGACATGTGTGGTCTGCAGAGGACGACATATTGTCAGTGAGACACAGGTTACACACATCTTACTGCTGGCCAGGTCACTGCTGTTATTCAGTGGGGACATGTGTGGTCTGCAGAGGACGACATATTGTCAGTGAGACACAGGTTACACACATCTTACTGCTGGCCAGGTCACTGCTGTTATTCAGTGGGGACATGTGTGGTCTGCAGAGGACGACATATTGTTCAGTGAGACACAGGTTACACACATCTTACTGCTGGCCAGGCCACTGCTGTTATTCAGTGGGGACATGTCTGGTCTGCAGAGGACGACATATTGTTCAGTGAGACACAGGTTACACACATCTTACTGCTGGCCAGGTCACTGCTGTTATTCAGTGGGGACATGTGTGGTCTGCAGAGGACGACATATTGTTCAGTGAGACACAGGTTACACACATTTTACTGCTGGCCAGGCCACTGCTGTTATTCAGTGGGGACATGTGTGGTCTGCAGAGGACGACATATTGTCAGTGAGACACAGGTTACACACATCTTACTGCTGGCCAGGTCACTGCTGTTATTCAGTGGGGACATGTGTGGTCTGCAGAGGACGACATATTGTTCAGTGAGACACAGGTTACACACATCTTACTGCTGGCCAGGCCACTGCTGTTATTCAGTGTGGACATGTGTGGTCTGCAGAGGACGACATATTGTTCAGTGAGACACAGGTTACACACATCTTACTGCTGGCCAGGTCACTGCTGTTATTCAGTGGGGACATGTGTGGTCTGCAGAGGACGACATATTGTCAGTGAGACACAGGTTACACACATCTTACTGCTGGCCAGGCCACTGCTGTTATTCAGTGGGGACATGTCTGGTCTGCAGAGGACGACATATTGTCAGTGAGACACAGGTTACACACATCTTACTGCTGGCCAGGTCACTGCTGTTATTCAGTGGGGACATGTGTGGTCTGCAGAGGACGACATATTGTTCAGTGAGACACAGGTTACACACATCTTACTGCTGGCCAGGTCACTGCTGTTATTCAGTGGGGACATGTGTGGTCTGCAGAGGACGACATATTGTCAGTGAGACACAGGTTACACACATCTTACTGTTGGCCAGGTCACTGCTGTTATTCAGTGGGGACATGTCTGGTCTGCAGAGGACGACATATTGTTCAGTGAGACACAGGTTACACACATCTCACTGCTGGCCAGGTCACTGCTGTTATTCAGTGGGGACATGTGTGGTCTGCAGAGGACGACATATTGTCAGTGAGACACAGGTTACACACATCTTACTGCTGGCCAGGTCACTGCTGTTATTCAGTGGGGACATGTGTGGTCTGCAGAGGACGACATATTGTCAGTGAGACACAGGTTACACACATCTTACTGCTGGCCAGGTCACTGCTGTTATTCAGTGGGGACATGTGTGGTCTGCAGAGGACGACATATTGTCAGTGAGACACAGGTTACACACATCTTACTGCTGGCCAGGTCACTGCTGTTATTCAGTGTGGACATGTGTGGTCTGCAGAGGACGACATATTGTCAGTGAGACACAGGTTACACACATCTTACTGCTGGCCAGGCCACTGCTGTTATTCAGTGTGGACATGTCTGGTCTGCAGAGGACGACATATTGTCAGTGAGACACAGGTTACACACATCTTACTGCTGGCCAGGCCACTGCTGTTATTCAGTGTGGACATGTGTGGTCTGCAGAGGACGACATATTGTCAGTGAGACACAGGTTACACACATCTTACTGCTGGCCAGGTCACTGCTGTTATTCAGTGTGGACATGTGTGGTCTGCAGAGGACGACATATTGTTCAGTGAGACACAGGTTACACACATCTTACTGCTGGCCAGGCCACTGCTGTTATTCAGTGTGGACATGTGTGGTCTGCAGAGGACGACATATTGTTCAGTGAGACACAGGTTACACACATCTTACTGCTGGCCAGGTCACTGCTGTTATTCAGTGGGGACATGTGTGGTCTGCAGAGGACGACATATTGTCAGTGAGACACAGGTTACACACATCTTACTGCTGGCCAGGCCACTGCTGTTATTCAGTGGGGACATGTGTGGTCTGCAGAGGACGACATATTGTCAGTGAGACACAGGTTACACACATCTTACTGCTGGCTGAAGATGTTCTGTTCGTTCAGAGATGAGTTTTCCCAGCTGGTTGAATAATTCATGTTCCCGCCCGCCGATGACCAAATCTAAAAGGGCTTAAATGTGTGACGTCCCTTAAAGGGCGGTTTGTAAAGCATGACACCTCTTTTAAACGTCCCCTCTGTTGGAGCCACGTGTGTCTCTACTCGGCCGTTGTCCCTGCTCGCCATCGTGGCCCGGCAGCGACCTCCTCCGCCTGGCGTTTCCTCTCGAGGGGCGGGGGTCCTCCACACGGCAGTTGCAGTTGGGGGTTGTCATATACGGTAATACATGTGGGCATATACCGTGGTGTTTACGGTAATCGAAGTGCTTCTGGGAGCGCTGTGTCGTTGGGGGCGAGGGAGGGGGCGAGGGGAGGGGTGGTTTAGGCTCCGCCCACTCTGGGTGTGTCGTCTGCTCTCCGCAGGTCTGCACGGCTCGGAGCCTCAGCCCGTGACCAGACTCGTCAGTTTGCTTTGCGGAGGAGAAGAACCGGAACCAGACTGAAGATGAGCAGAATCAACGGATGCCTCAAGTGTCTTTCCATCTTCTTCAACGTCGTGTTTGGGGTGAGACTTAGTTGGGGTTGTCATAACAACATTTATCATGAGTTTGTTTGTTTGTTTGTTTTTACTGGTGGGTTTGATTCCCGTGTGTGTCTGTGCATGCACACACTAATCACGGTGAGGGGTGGAGACAACTGGTTCTGTACACTTTCTTCTCATCCTGGGAGAATCTGAGGAGGAGGAGAACTTGTTGAAGTGGGACTGATGGACAGACATCAGGACAGACGTCAGGAGAGGGAAGTGGTTTAACTGAGTTTAACGGAGATTACCAGACCCACACACACACACTGCAGACCCCACACACACACTGCAGACCCACACACACACAGCAGACCCACAACAAAAGAAACCAGCAAGTCGAAAATTACACGAAACTTCCCGTGAAAAAGGCAAAATTCTCTGTTCTGCTTTTCTCTGCTGGACTGGACGCCACCTCCCGTTTAGCGCTGAACTGGGTGGGTCTGCTGTGTGGGTCTGCTGTGTGTGTGTGGGTCTGCAGTGTGGGTCTGCTGTGTGTGTGTGTGTGGGTCTGCTGTGTGGGTCTGCAGTGTGGGTCTGCTGTGTGGGTCTGCTGTGTGTGTATGGGTCTGCAGTGTGTGTGTGTGGGTCTGCTGTGTGTGTGTGGGTCTGCTGTGTGTGTGTGTGGGTCTGCTGTGTGTGTGGGTCTGCTGTGTGTGTGTGTGGGTCTGCTGTGTGTGTGTGGGTCTGCTGTGTGTGTGGGGGGGTCTGCTATGTGTGTGTGTGTGTGTGTGTGTGTGTGGGTCTGCAGTGTGGGTCTGCCGTGTGTGTTGGTCTGCTGTGTGTGTGTGGGTCTACTGTGTGTGTGTGTGTGTGTGTGTGTGGGTCTGCAGTGTGGGTCTGCTGTGTGTGTGGGTCTGCTGTGTGTGTGTGGGTCTACTGTGTGTGTGTGTGGGTCTGCAGTGTGGGTCTGCTGTGTGTGTGGGTCTGCTGTGTGTGTTGGTCTGCTGTGTGTGTGTGTGTGGGGGGGGGTGCGTGTTTGAATGGCTGCCAGATTAGATGGCAGTGCTTAGGAAACTGTGGTTTTTGAAAGTGTGTGTGTGTGTGTGGGTCTGCTGTGTGTGTGTGTGGGTCTGCTGTGTGTGTGTGTGGGTCTGCTGTGTGTGTGGGTCTGCAGTGTGTGTGTGTGGGTCTGCTGTGTGTGTGTGGGTCTGCTGTGTGTGTGTGTGTGTGTGGGTCTGCTGTGTGTGTGTGGGTCTGCAGTGTGGGTCTGCTGTGTGTGTGTGTGGGTCTGCTGTGTGTGTGTGTGGGTCTGCAGTGTGGGTCTGCTGTGTGTGTGTGTGGGTCTGCAGTGTGGGTCTGCTGTGTGTGTGTGTGGGTCTGCTGTGTGTGTGTGGGTCTGCAGTGTGGGTCTGCTGTGTGTGTGTGTGGGTCTGCAGTGTGGGTCTGCTGTGTGGGTGTGTGTGTGTGGGGGGGTGCATGTTTGAATGGCTGCCAGATTAGATGGCAGTGCTTAGGAAACTGTGGTTTTTGAAAGTGTGTGTGTGTGTGTGTGTGTGTGTGTGTGTGTGTGTGTGTGTGTGTGTGTGTGTGTGTGTGTGTGTGTGTGTGTGTGTGTGTGTGAACAAAAGGTGAGGAGCAGATCTTCATCTTCTGGTGTAATTATGAAGCATTCAAACAGTCCAGAAACGAACACACACGTGTTGCTGGCAGATGATATAATGAGACCAAGACATTCACCACCAGATCAGGGCCTTTATCATCCACAGGCCTTTTTATCTGTACAGCCCAATATCATAAATACACATGTGCCTCAGGGGGCCTAACAGCAACACAACATCCTGTCCTTAGAGCCTCACATCAGGTAAGGAACAACTCCCTAAAACCCCTTTAACAGGGAGAAAAACTAGGGAGAAACCTCAGGGAGAGCAGCAGAGGAGGAGCTCTCTCCCAAGACGGACAACGTGACATGATGTTGTGTTAACACAATTTACACAATACAACATTGAAAGAAGATAACACAATTATAATGGAATTATAAAATATATGAAGAATAGGATGAGGAGGATGCCACGCAGGGTCCAGACACCACCAGAACAGTCCAGGACCTGAGCTACGTGACCACCATCACCATGTAGACCTAACAGGACTACAGACCACACATGCACACAGGGGACACTCACACCACACCATTCACACACAAAGAGAACAGAAAGGTGAACACATCATTCAGAGAGAGACAAAAGACATGTGAGAGAAAAGACAGCACAGGTACAGTAGACTACAGGTTGTGAAGCACTCAACTTAAAGACAACTAATTGTCGGTTAAGGAAAAGATGAGTTTTAAGTTTGGATTTAAAGACTCAACAGACTCTGATGGTCTGATGGCAGCAGGCAGGTTAGTCCACAAGAACAGGGCCCGATAGGAAAAGGCCCTGCTGCCACCAGCTGACTTCTTTTTAACTTGGGGTACACACAGGAGCCCTGTGTTTTGAGAACGAAGTGCTCGAGATGGCATGTAAGGTTTAAGGAGATCAGACAGGTAGGATGGAGCAAGCCCATTTAGGATTTTATAAGTCAGCAGAAGCACCTTGTATTCTGATCTAACATGGATAGGAAGCCAATGAAGGGAGGCAAGAATTGGTGTAATATGGTCAAATGTCCTAGATTTAGTTAGGATTCTAGCAGCAGCATTCTGAACCATCTGAAGACTTTAGTACTAGAATGTGGCAGACCTGAGAACAGAACATTACAGTAATCAAGTCTGGATGAAATAAGTGCATGTATTAGAGTCTCTGCATCAGCCATGGACAGAAAAAACGAATTTTAGCTTTGTTACGTAATTGAAAAAAGGCAGTTGGTGGTTTCTTTAATGTGCTTATCAAAGGAAAGGCTGGGATCAAATGTAACACCAAGATTTTTGGCTGCCACACTTTGTGAAACCACAGAGTTGTCGATCGTTATCGTTACTTGATCAAGTTGGTGTCTGTGTCTAGCAGGGCCAATGACCAGCATCTCAGTTTTATCCGAATTTAAAAGCGGAAAGTTAAGTGACATCCAATTTTTCACAGCAGCCAAGCAGGCCTAGGCACATACAGCTGAGTATCATCTGCATAGCAATGTAAATTTATTCCATGACTGCATATAATTTGGCAAAAGAGAGAAAAGTAGAGGTTCAAGAACCAAGTCCTGAGGTATGCCATATTTAACATCACAGAATGTTGATGTAATATTATCATAGCATGTTCTTCCAGATAAGTAGGATTTAAGCCAAGAGATAGCTAAGCCAGAGACACAAAAATTACAATTTAATCTGTCTAATAGTATAAAGTGATCAATGGTGTCAAAGGCTGCTCTGAGGTCCAGTAGTAGAAGCACAGAAGTGGAATCAGAGTCCATAGCTAGTAAAAGATTATTCACCACTCCGGTCAGAGCAGTTTCAGTGGAGTGCTCTGACCGGAGTGGTGAACGATCATCTACTTGCTACTTGTAGCATTTTCATTTTTTAATTGAGCTTTAGGATAATGGGGGGACTTTTTCAATGAAAAATTTATTTTTGGAATACAAAACCAACTTAAAACTAGAAAGAAAAATGCTGGTTTTATTTGTTGAAATGGAGCAATTTACAACAATTAAATTAGCTTGTCAGAGTAGAAAAGAATAGCAGGAAGGATTTTGAGTAGAGAGATTTGTGATGTAAGGAGCTTGGGTTCCCTGTTGTGATCGCTTGTGTGAACGCCCTTGAATAAGACTTGGGTCTCATTGAGAAACAGAAAATGGGTGTGTCAGGAAAACCCTGCAAATTGCCAACTGAATTTGTTGAAGGTATTTGTAATCGTGTTTCTGTGCTGTGATTGGTCAGATTGTTGGGGTCCTGCTGATCATTGGAGCTGTGAAGGCCAGCGGGTACAGTCATGAGGTAAGACCACAAATCCTTAAAGATGGTTTGTTCTTCTTCTTTCTCTGTCATCCATCTTTCCTCCAGGAAAGGTCAGAGGTCAAACGTCAGAAGTGCTTCCATGTGTCCACTAGTGAAAAATGAAGTATGAAAGCCAAACCTAAAGACATGAGTTTCTGTTGCTTAAGAGTGATATTTCACTGAGATCTTCAGTAAAACATAAAGAATGTTAAAACACATCACCTGTTTTTCACTGGTGGAAAAAAAAGCATTTTTGTCCCCAATTGTATCCGGCCAATGACCCCACTCTTCCAAGCCGTCCCGGTCGCTGGGGAATCCCAAGGTGTTCCCAGGCCAGATTGGACATGTAGTCCCTCCAGCGAGTTCTGGGTCTACCCCGGGGTCTCCTCCCAGTTGGCCGTGCCCGGTAAACCTCCAAAGGGAGGCGCCCAGGAGGCATCCTGATCAGATGCCCGAACCACCTCAACTGGCTCCTTCTGACGCGAAGGAGCAGCGGCTCTACGCCGAGCTCCCTCCGGATGTCCGAGCTCCTCACCCTGTCTCTAAGGCTGAGCCCAGACACCCTACAGAGGAAACTCTTTTCAGCCACTTGTATCTGTGATCTCACCCTTTCGGTCACTGCCCAAAGCTCATGACCATAGCTGAGGGTTGGAACGAAGACTGACTGGTAAATTGAGAGCTTTGCCTCCTGGCTCAGCTCCCTCTTCACCACAACGGTCCGGTACAACGTCTGCATTACTGCTGATGCTGCTGTCAATCTCCTGCTCCATCCTACCCTCACTCGTGAACAAGACCCCGAGATACTTGAACTCCTTCACTTGAGGCAACAACTCATCCCCAACCCGGAGGGAGCAATCCACCATTTTCCGGTAGAGAACCATGGCCTCAGACTTGGAGGTGCTGACTCTCATCCCGGACATTTCACACTCAGCTGCAAACCGCCCCAGTGCTTGCTGGAGGTCGTGTTCTGATGAAGTCAACAAAACCACATCATCTGCGAAGAGCAGAGATGAAATTCTGAAAACGAAAAACACTCCTCACCTTGGCTGCACCTTGAGATCCTGTCCATGAATATCACAAACAGAATCGGAGACAAGGGACAACCTTGGCCGAGTCCAAAACCCACCGAAAACGTGTTTGACTTTGTGCTGAGAATGCGGACACAGCTCTCACTTTGGTTATACAAGGACTGGATGGCTTGTAGCAACTGCCCCGGTACCCCATATTCCTGCAGTACCCCCCACAGAGTGCCCCGGGGTACACGGTCATAAGCCTTCTCCAAGTCCACAAAACACATGTAGACTGGCTGGTCAAACTCCCATGCCCCCGTCAGCACTATTATTATTCCTTTTTATTATTATTTTATCATTTTTTATTGTTATTATTATTATTATTATTATTATTATTATGTAGCTATATTTTAACTGTGACTCTCCTTGTTAAACTGACATTGTTTTGTCTTCTCATGCACCATCCATCCATCCATTATCCAAACTGCTTATCCTGCTCCCAGGGTCGCGGGGGTGCTGGAGCCTGTCCCAGCAGTCATTGGGCAGCAGGTGGGGAGACACCCTGGACAGGCCCCCAGACCATAATTTCTAATAAAAAATATTAAACAAAAAAGAAAGACGCTTTTATGAATTTTAAGCTTAGAAAGACTTTATTCAGATTCAAATCAAATGTCTTTATTTCGAAAATGCAAAATAAAAGAGAAAATGAGCAAGCATAAAAACCCAACAACAAATGGTCAAAATAAAACCAGAGGAATTCAACAAGAATCCTCAACAGAGAATCCAACAAATATGACATGTGTGGAAAGGAGCAGGAGGAAGTTATTACTTATAATGTCCTGCCCCCTCTCTAATGCTCAACTAATAAACCTCAATAATTAATTTAGTTTTTCACACATCCGAGTATGTCATTCTCAATAACTATCTCACAATGACTCAATAAAAAATAAAAACAATAAAACAACAAAAAAACAAGAACAATGATTTCCAGAAACAACAATAACAGCATCCACCATGGGTGTCACGGTCATGAGAGAAGCAACACCTCCTCCTCATCCTTATACCTCTTTGAAACAATGTTTTGTACCTCTTCTTGAACTGATTTAAACTTGTACTTTTCTTGAGTTCTTTGTCCAAACCATCCCACAAACTTACCCCAAAAATTTGAAATACACATACTTTTGCGAGTGGTACGAACAGTGTTTCTTAAAATTCAATTTCCCTCTGAAATTATCCTGCCCCCCCCCCCACTCCCACCCCCATCTGAGAACAGTTGTTGTATGTTGCCAGGAAGTAGGTTATATTTTGCTTTGTACAACTTTTGTGCAGTCTTGAATCCTAGCAGGGCCACGAGCTTCATAGCCCGTGAGTTTAAAAACAGTCTGATATAGTGTGTTCCCTATATCCTACATTGTTTACTGTCCTTATTGCTCTTCTTCTGTAGTACACATAACGGTTGTGGGTTGCGTTTGTAGGTGTCCCCCATACCTCCACACCGTCGTTGAGACATGGCAGTACCAGTGATCAGTACCGAGTGTACCGTGCTGGGTGATCCAGAATGTGCCTTGCCTCTCCCACAACTCCAGTGCTCCTGGCCATGTTGTTCCCACAAATCTTATATGAGGTTTCCAGCAGATTTAGTGGCCAAGTATCACACCCAGAAATGTATTTTCATACACTCTCTCAATGTTCATATTGTTGATCATGACTTCTACTTGTGTGTCTATTTTACGATTTCCAAACCACATCAACTTGGTTTTGTTCAGATTTAATCATCATTAGTTTCTGTCAAACCACATTTTTGACTTTTTCATTTCAGCTGTGACCAACTGCAAAAGCTGCTGTAAATTCTCCCCGCAACAGAACAGGTTGTGTCATCCGCAAATAAAACCAATTCAACAGACTCGACCCCTCACACGTGTCACTGACATACAGACCCACACGTTTGGGCCGAGGGCGGTCATAAACCGGGCTTTCTTTTGGACCGCTTCACTAAACCAGTGCAGCCAGCAGAAAAACAGCCCCGCAGCTTCGAGAGCGTCCAGGAGGCGCTGGGAACGGTGAGGAGAAGAGCCAGGAGGTCTCCGGCAGGCGGCGTGTCTCAGCATCTGAGGTCAGCGGGGAGAGGGCTCCTTAGATGAGAGGCCAAAACAGCAGAAACACAACCTCCTCCCCGTTTCAGCTGCTGCAAAACGTCTGCCAGACGTGTCAGTAGGAAGCAGAGAGGTTGTGTGTCTGTAGAAGGTGGTCCGCTGCACTGCGCTTAATGGAGAGCAGATGAGGCTTCAGGGACCTCCGGCAATTTCCACTCCTCGTTACTGGGTTTTGGTGTTTCTCCAACACTGTGTGGAGGGAGACAAGGGGCAAAAAGCAAGGAGGGTAAACTAAAACCATAGAACTCAAAGACCTAAATGAAAGCTCAACATAACACAACGTGAAACAACACAACACAACATAACACACCATGACACAACACAACACAACATGAAACAGCACAACATAACACACCATGACACAACACAACACACCATGACACAACACAACACAACATGAAACAACACAACATAACATGAAACAACACAACATGACATAGCACAACACGGCACGTCACAACATAACATAAAATGGCGGCCCAGTGGCCCAGTGGTTAGCCCGGTCGCCTCACAGCAAGAAGGTCCTGGGTTCGAATCCCGGGGTTGTCCAACCTTGGGGGTCGTCCTCTGTGTGGAGTTTGCATGTTCTCCCCGTGTCTGTGGTGGGTTTCCTCCACCATCAGAAAGACATGCATGTTAGGGTCAGTACTCCTGTCTGTGCCCCTGCCTGAGGCATGGCAGGGTTGGTCCCCGGGCGCTGCACGGCTAGCTAGCTACACAGCTAGCTAGCTACACAGCTAGCATGAGTTACATGCAGAGGAAGAATTTCCCCACGGGGATCAATAAAGTATATCAATATCATGACATAACGCAATACAACATAACACTGTAGTGACCTACTTTAGGCAGGGGAGACATTCACCTTGTTGACCAGAGACTGTCCTTTTAAGATAGTGGGTTCAGGGGTTAGCAGAAAGGGATTGTGGGTAGACGTGAGGTTGAGAATTGGGTGATTGTGAGCTAGCATTTCGACCAGGCCCAAGTTTATAATTGTGCACTTTAAGTTTTGTGGAGGAAATCAACGACCCCACGGCTGTGTGCTCAAAAGGAGAAGTGGTCTCGTCTCCTTTCCGTCGTCCTCCCCATTGGTGACCCCGACGTGAGCCATGGAGACCGAAGCTACCAGTGCAGCGGCAGTGACTAACACCATCACTCTCCAACTGCCCGACTTCTGGGAACCGGCTGTGGCAGCATGGTTCGCTCACATCGAAGCCCAGTTCGCTATTAGGCACATCACCGTGGATGAGACCCAGTACTACTACTCGGAACATCCACGGCGTCACGGATACTGGGCCTGCTGCAAGCCCCGCCGCCCGTGCATAAGTACGGCAGGATTAAAAGACCCTTGCTGCAGGCTTCTGAGCCAGCAGAGGTGGAGCGGGTGGACTGGTGGTTTTCGCTGCAAGGCCTGGGAGACGGCAAGCCATCGGAGCTAATGGACAAGGTGCTGAGTATGCTGGGTTCGTGCGACCCCGCCTTCCTTTTCGGCCGGCTGTTCCTCCGTCAGCTCCCCTCGCACGTCCGTGCTGCCTTGGCCGGCTCCAAGTTGTGCACCACCAGCAACTTTCGGGAGCTGGCTGCGGAGGCTGACGGGCTTTTTCTCGCCAGCCGACAAAAGGGTGCGGCCGCTCTGCAGCCTGCCCACGCTCTTCCACCACCGCCGGTTGAGGCTGCGGGCGTCGCCGCGGCAGCAGTTTTTCATTGGCAGCAGGACTCAGGGGGACTGTGCTTCTACCATGCTGGGTTTGGAACCAAAGCCAAGCAGTGCCGTGCACCCTGCACTTTCAGCGGGGCGGGAAAAGCCAGGGCCGGCGCTCAGTAGCAGCCCTGAGCGTTGGCCAGGGAGGCAGGCTGCTGTTTATTCAGGACACCCTCTCCGGCCGGCGGTTGCTAGTTGATTCGGGCGCGCAGCGGAGCATCCTGCCTGCGACACCAGTGGACGCGATGGCCGGCTGATTCAGCCCCCCTATGGATGCTGCCAACGGCACCCCCACCAACGGCAAGAGGTATGTGGAGCTGGGTTTCGGCGGTTGGCCGTTCGGCTGGGACTTTGTGATGGCGAAGGTGTCCATTCCCCTCCTGGGCGCGGATTTCCTACACGCTTGGTGGACGTTAAAAACCCCGCTTGGTTGACGCCGTCTCCTTCTGATCCTAACCATGTACGCTGGGGGAGGCGGGTCCCATCAGCCTGTCCGATAGACCCCTTATCACATAACGTAAAAGCTGCGTTGTAAACAAGATGCGCGCGCAGAACGGGTGGCAAAACATGGCCGAGAAACAATGTGCTTACCTATGAAAGGGAAAAAAGCTTAATATGAAACGGAGAAAAGTTAGACATCTGTAAGGACCCAAGGGCCCGGTGGACTGGCTGGAGGAGAGAAACCAGGCATTTGAGGACGCTAAGGCTGCGCAGGCTGACGCCGCCTTGTTGGTGCACCCATCATCAACTGCCCCAGTAGCACTCACGATGGATGCCTCAGATTACGCCGTGGGGGCAGTGCAGGGGCAGTGGGTGGGCGGAGCCTGGCAGCCGCTCGCTTTTTTCAGCCGCCAGCGGCGCAGCAGTGAGAGGAAGTACAGCACCTTCGACCGGGAGCTTCTTGGCCTGTTTTCTCGCCATCCACCACTTCCGGTTCATGCTGAAAGTCCACCGCTTCTCTGTTTTTGTAGACCACAAGCTGCTGACGTTCGCCATGGCCAAAGCCACCGAGCCATGGTCTGGGCGCCAGACGGGGGGGCCATCCACTTGGGACTCGACTACGCTGCCATGGATGCAGACCAGGCCACTGACACGGAAGTGCAGGCCTACCGGACCGCTGACACCGGGCTGCAGTTGAAGGATGTTTTGTTTGACGACACCAGGGCCACGCTTCTCTGTGACATCGCCACGGGTCAGCCCTGGCCCATGGTGCCCACTGGCTGGCGGCGGCGGGTTTTTGACGCCATCCATGGCCTTTCACACCCAGGCGTGAAGGCATCAACGAAGTTGGTGGGGGCCAAGTTCATGTGGCACGGCCTCAGGAAGGATGTCAAGGACTGGGCAGGCACCTGCATGGTGTGTCGGCGTTCCAAGGTTCACCGCCACACCAAGGCTCCCCTCCTGGTGCCCGGAAGGCATTTCGACCATGTCAATGTGGACCTAGTGGGACTCCTTCCCTCCTCCCGTGTTTTCACCCACCTCCTCACCATGTTGGATAGGACCACCAGGTGGCTGGAGACTATTCCGCTGTCATCCACCACGATCGCCGAGGTGGCCCGGGTGTTCATCGGGTCCTGGGTGGCCCGATTTGGCACACCATCTGACCTCACTTCAGACCGGGGCCCACGGTTCACATCTGAGCTCTTGACTGCAGTCGCTGAAAGCCTAGTGGTGAAGCTGCACTGCACCACAGCGTACAACCCGCAGGGTAACAGTTTGTGTAAGCGGGTTCATTGTTCGATGAAGGCCGCTTTTTGGGCAAGCCTAATAGACAGCAGCTGGGCTGACCAGCTCCCATGGGTCATGCTTGGCACGCGGTCTGTCCCTAAGCCCTCCAATCCTCGTCGGCCGAGCTGGTTTACGGCCAGCCATTTCGGGTGCCGGGGGAATTTCTCTCGGATGGCGCGGCACCCTGGTCTGCCGCCCGCCAACGGGCTATGTTCCGAGACGGTGCCGGCGTTTTCACTCCAGTCCCAACTTCGCAGCACAGCCTCCCTCAGTCTTATGTCCCTAGGGACCTGCAGTTGGCCAGGTACAGGTACATCATCCGGCACGACGCCCACTGTACCCCCCTGTGGCCCCCCTACGACAGCCCCTACCGTGTGCTTGTGGCGGGGGCATAGAACTTTGTGGTGGACGAGGGCTGTAAGCCAGAGCAGGTTTTGGTGGACCGCCTCAAGCCGGCTCACCTGGACTAGGACAGGCCAGTTCAACTGGCCCATTCCCCCCCGGCGTGGATGCCCCCCTGCCCCTGCACCCTTCAAGAGGAGCCGTTTTGGCCGCATCATTTGTCCCCCACCACGTCGATTTTTTTCTTGTTGTCATGGTGAATTCTGGAGGGGCATGTGTAGTGACTGACTTTAGGCAGGGGAGACATTCACCATGTTGACCAGAGACTGTCCCTTTAAGACTGGGGTTGGGTTCAGGGGTTAGCAGAAGGGGATTGTGGGTAGACGTGAGGTTGAGAATTGGGTGATTGTGAGCTAGCATTTCGACCAGGCCTGAGTTTACAATTGTGAACTGTGCACTTTACGTTTTGTCGAAGAAATAAACGACCCCACGGCCTTGTGGTCAAAAGGAGAAGTGGTCTCGTCTCCTTTCCGTCATCCTCTACAACATGACATAACACAATATAACACATGACATGACATGACATAATGTAACGCGACATAATGTAACATAACAGTATAACGTAACGTAGCGTAACGTAGTTTAACATAACATGCCTTAATGTTACCTAATCTAATATACCATAACATAAACAATGACTAAATCACAAAAAGATTCGGGAAGTTTCTTTTTCAACCACAAAAGCATCAGATGGTGACTCGACCAAAGGGAACGAATTAAATTCTGTCACCAAGCGGATGTGGACCCTGGTGAATGAAACCAGGAGCAGAAGCTGTTCACTTCAGTTTTCCCTGGCACACTTAAATCCAACAAACTTGAAGGAAGCTCGTAGAAATATGTCACGTCTTCTCTGTGTGTTAGAATGGAGAATGTCTGTGTATCTAAAAATGTTATGAAAGATATTCAATTGCAAAACCAAGTCTGTACCTACATACAGTACCTACAGGAGTTAGTCTGACAAGGTCACAACTATTTAAATAAATAACTACGCCTGTCCCTGTAAGAAAGAAAAAGACAATTTTATTTGAGAAAATTAAGTTGAATATTTTTAAGCAGAACTCTGTCATATCTGTCTGATGATTAGCTCATGTTTGGCCTCAGTTCATAACAGCACAACCCAGCAGGTTATTTCCGCCCTCTGTGGGATTCGATCCCATCCGGCGCCCCAAGTCCACCACGAGGGGACATCGCTGACCGCTCGCCTGAAGAGGCCAAGCCCCTGGCGATCGGCCGGTGAATCTTTTTGTACAGTACAGTAGTCACCTTCTCCCGGAAGCGTGTCATCGCGCTTTGTTATTCCCGCGCTCCGAGGAGACCTTCTGCACGCTTCCGGACACTTCCGGATCCCACGGGTGTAACGGAGCATATTTCCGCCCTCTGCGGGATTCGATCCCAGGTTGTACTGCGCCACGCTAACCGCTCGACTGAAGGGGTCCGACCCCCTAGCGGTCGGCCAGTGAGCTGTTGGTACGTTACAATAGCGTTGTTTCAGCGTTGAACCTTGACCTCGTCACCACGGCCTTGTTATTCCTGATGTCGGAGCCGCAGGAAGTGGAGGTCATCTGAATACAGTTCTCTCTGTACGACAACGCCATGGAAGCCAAGATAAAGCAAGCCTTCATATAAAACTCATGTGGGAGGATTTAAGGGAATTGTGGAACTGCACGCCACCATGTGTTTCCCATCTGTGTGGCCGTCCACCAGATGAGTCATGGAAGAAGGATTTGTGTTGTTTTCTTTGACTGTTCTATTGTGTTAGCAAACTGAGTCAGACGGCCAGGAGCAGAAAGGGAGGAGAGAACAGCCTCGTAGGAGGAAGAGGAGCAGTGTGGTCTGGCTGTAATAACACTGGGCTGTTTGCTGTGTCTCCTGGTGCTCAGCTTGCCATTACAGGAAGTCCGGGTCTGGGTTGGTACTGGCTGTTTGCCATCGGCATCATCCTGGTCTCCTGTCTGGGTATCTTCGCCGCCTGCTCAGAGAAAGAGATTGTCCTTAAAGTGGTATGTGGACTATACGCAGATCCATACGTGTATTGATCAGAGCTGTTGTCCTTGTTCATTTGCTGCTGAAGTAGAAACCATGTGTTGATTTTTGTGTTTGCTTTGTATGTTCCATGGCAGCAGTTAACTTTGTGTCTCAGGATGAAAGAGAGGGGGGGGGGTGTATGAGTGGCATGAAGCTGGTGAGATGAGCGGTAGACAGGCAGAACAGGTAACTGCAGCGTGACTGTTTGGGTGAGTGAGACTGATATTGTTTCTTATGGTCTGGCAGTTTGCAGGTATAATGGTGGCTGGACTGCTAATCATGTTGATCTTCGGAATCATAATCGCTTCCTACAGAAATAAGGTATCCATCTATCCGTCTATCCATCCATCCATCCATCCACCTGTCTGGCTGGCTGGCTGGCTGGCTGTCATTTTATCATACTAGTTGTAATGATTTCCATGCTGTGGTTTCAGATGAAGAATGCATTTGACAGCACTTCTGCAGAGATGGTTCATGCATTCATGGCTGACGAGGGATTCAGAGAGTTCCTTGATGAATTCCAACAAAAGGTACAGCGCCCCTTCACTCTTACCCATAATGCTTCACTGTTACCAGTGACGCATCAATGTTACCCATAATACTTCAATGTGACTCATACCCCTTTACTGTTTAATGCAATCCTTTAGTACTACCCAGAATCCCACTGTTACCAATAACCCTTTACTGAAAACTCTTTGTTGTTATTATTATCACTACTATTATTATTACTATTATTAATATTACTATTATTATTATTATTATTATTATTACTATTATTATATTATGTATGTATGTAAAACTCTATCAAACCTCACACAGAACTATTAAAACTGCAAACAGCAAGCTACCAAGGAATACGTATATTAATAAGCTAAAAGCATAACTAAGTCGAAACAGCTGCGCAACAAGAAATATTTAAGGACACACTAGGTGAAGAACAGCTACAGCTAGAATAAGGTCCCACTAGTTCCCACTAGGAACCAGCAGCAGACCTATAGAGAAAATAACTAATATTCAAGCAGCTGAAATAAGACTAATAGCAACTTGTTAAGCAAGAAAGATGATACTTAATCCATTCTAGATGAACCAGCAATTCAGAAACACTCCAGAAGTTAAAATGCACACTCAGTAACTTTGGAAAGGTGAGCAAACATCATCGTCCACGGATATTCCTGCCTGATCTCGTCCGTCAACCTGTCCATCACCACTGCAAACAAGAAAGGGCTCAGAGCCGATCCTTGATGTAATCCCACCTCCACCTTGAACCCATCTGTCATTCCAACCACACACCTCACCACTGCTACACCTCCCTCATACATATCCTGCACCACCCCTACATACTTCTCTGTAACTCCTGACTTCCTCATACAATACCACACCTCCTCTCTCAGCACCCTGTCATATGCTTTCTCTAAATCTACAAAGACACAATGTAACTCCTTCTGGCCTTCTCTATACTTCTCCATCAACATTCTCAAAGCAAACATCACATCTGTGGTGCTCTTTCCTGGCATGAAACCATACTGCTGCTGCTGATCATCACCTCTCCTCCTCTTAACCTAGCTTCTATTACTCTTTCCCATATCTTCATGCTGTGGCTGATCATCACCTCTCCTCTTAACCTAGCTTCTATTACTCTTTCCCATATCTTCATGCTGTGGCTGATCATCACCTCTCCTCCTCTTAACCTAGCTTCTATTACTCTTTCCCATATCTTCATGCTGCGGCTGATCATCACCTCTCCTCCTCTTAACCCTAGCTTCTATTACTCTTTCCCATACCTTCATGCTGCTGCTGATCATCACCTCTCCTCTTAACCTAGCTTCTATTACTCTTTCCCATATCTTCATGCTGTGGCTGATCATCACCTCTCCTCCTCTTAACCTAGCTTCTATTACTCTTTCCCATATCTTCATGCTGTGGCTGATCAACTTTATACCTCTGTAGTTGCTACAGTTCTGCACATCACCCTTATTCTTGAAGATCGGTACCAGTATGCTTCTTCTCCACTCCTCAGGCATCCTCTCACTTTCCAAGATTGTGTTAAACAATCTAGTTAAAAACTCCACTGCCATCTCTCCTAAACACCTCCATGCCTCCACAGGTATGTCATCAGGACCAACTGCCTTTCCACTCTTCATCCTCTTCATAGCTGCCCTCACTTCCTCCTTGCTAATCCACCACACTTCCTGATTCACTATCCCCACACCATCCAACCTTCTCTCTCTCTCATTTTCTTCATTCATCAGCCCTTCAAAGTACTCCTTCCACCTTCTCAGCACACTCTCCTCGCTTGTCAGCACATTTCCATCTCTATCCTTGATCGCCCTAACTTGCTGCACATCCTTCCCAGCTCGGTCCCTCTGTCTAGCCAATCGGTACAAGTCCTTTTCTCCTTCCTTAGTGTCTAATCTGTCATACACCTCACCATACACCTTTTCCTTTGCCTTTGCCACCTCTCTCTTCACTTTACGCTGCATCTCCTTGTACTCCTGTCTACTTTCTTCATCTCTCTGACTATCCCACTTCTTCTTTGCCAACCTCTTCCTCTGTATACTTTGCTGTACTTCCTCGTTCCTCCACCAAGTCTCCTTGTCTTCCTTCCGCTGTCCTGATGACACACCAAGTACCTTCCTAGCTGTCTCCCTCACTATTTCTGCAGTGGTTGTCCAGCCATCTGGCAACTCTTCACTACCACCCAGTGCCTGTCTTACCTCCTGCCTGAACTCCACACAACACTCTTCCTTCTTCAACGTCCACCACTTGATCTTCGGCGCTGCCTTCACTATCTCCCTCTTCTTGGTCTCCAAAGTCATCCTACAGACCACCATCCAATGCTGCCTAGCTACGTTCTCCCCTGTCACCACCTTGCAGTCTCCAATCCCTTTCAGATCGCACCTCCTACATAAGATATAGTCCACCTGTGTGCACTTTCCTCCACTCTTGTACGTCACCCTGTGTTCCTCCCTCTTCTTGAAATATGTATTCACCACAGCCATTTCCATCCTTTTCACAAAATCCACCACCATCTGTCCTTCCACATTCCTCTCCTTGACACCATACCTACCCATCACCTCCTCATCACCTCTGTTCCCTTCACCAACATGTCCATTGAAGTCCACTCCAATCACCACTCTCTCCTCCTTTGGTACCCTCTCCACCACTTCATCCAACTCACTCCAGAATTCTTCTTTCTCTTCCATCTCACTCCCAACTTGCGGGGCATATGCGCTGACAGCATTCGTCAATACACCTTTGATTTCCAGCTTCATACTCATCATCACTCTGTCTGTCCGAATGTGTGTCACTCTGTCACCACCATTGTAGCTCTAGTTAACGGTCACGGTAATTTGCATATGAAACCGATCACTGGTTTTGGTCGTTATGCCCCTGTATTGTTTATAAGGGTGGGGGATACCTGCAGTCAATTGAGACTGAAGAGGTCCAGATGAACTAATTCAACTTTCTGGGAGTAATTTGTTATATTTTGACTACAGTAGCTACAAAGCTGTCATGTCCAGAAGAGGACTGAACTTTCATCTAGTCTGATGTAAGTAATACCAGACTTGTCCATCTCTGCTTATAGATGGAGTGCTGTGGAGTTGAGGGTGCGAAGGACTGGGAGACTGAAATCCGTCCTTCCTGTGAATGCAGCAGTTATTCAGGATGTGTAGCCAAACCTCAGGTTGGTTCACAGCACACCATGCTTCCTGTCTGTCTGTCTGTCTGTCTGTCTGTCTGTCTGTCTGTCTGTCTGTCTGTCTGTCTGTCTGTCTGTCTGTCTGTTTGCCTTTCTGTCTGTTTGTCTTTCTGAAATTTTGTTGTCTGTGTGTCTCTTGGTTTTACTTTTTCAGTGCTGTAGTGTTATGTCGGCATGTTAAAGGAAAATTCCCTTTTTTTCTACCTTGGTCTTCTTTTCATGATATTTTTCATCATTACTATTGATTATTATAGCATAATTATTCAGATGAAATGTCTCACAGCTAAAGATGCAGAGTTGTCATGGTAATGGTGTTTTCCTCTTTTCACTTTCAGGGAATGGCAGGTCCTGATAAAGTCTATAAGCAGGTAATGAATCATTCAATCAGTAAATCAATGACGGAATCACTCAGGAAGTTGTTAATTAATCCTTGTATTCTGTCTTCTCTCTAGTCCTGCAAAGATATCTTATTCTCAATCCTTGACATTGCCTTTAAAGTGGGGATGGGAATGTTCTTTGGATTCGCCATCACGGCGGTGAGTTAGACTGCATGCAGAGGGAAAACTAAAGCTGAGGACCTCCTGAAACACACTGTAGTTGACTGTAGTCACCAACATATTGTACTGACTAGTCACAACAACACTATACTGACTAGTCACATTGTACTGACTAGTCACAACACTATACTGACTGGTCACAACACTATACTAACTAGTCACAACTACACTACACTGACTAGCCACTACCACACTATACTGACTAGTCACATTGTACTGACTAGTCACAACACCATACTGACTAGTCACAGCAACACTATACTGACTAGTCACAACAACACTATACTGACTAGCCACTACCACACTATACTAATCACAACAACACTATACTGACTAGTCACAACAACACTATCCTGACTAGCCACTACCACTAGTGAATTTAGTCACAAAAAACACTATACTGACTAGTCACAACAACGCTATAGTGAATTTAGTCACAACAACACTATAGTGAATCTAGTCCGAGCATGTACTGTGGAAGATGCAGGTTTTATACCAGCCCATCACTGATTAGTTAATTAGTGATTTCAGTAATGAGTTCTTTCTAATGGGAGGCGTGTGGTGGTTCCTTTAATGTGAAGTAAAAACCTGCTGCGAGTACAGGACAAGAACCAGAGACTGATTCACAACTCAACAACCCTGTTGAAGTTTCTATTGGTGTAAATTATTAAAACCACATCAAATTAAAACCAATCATCTGCCATTTAGTGTCTTCACTCTGTCTGTGTGTCTCTTTATATCTGTGTGTGTGTGTCTGTGTGTGTCTGTTTATCTGTGTGTGTGTGTGTGTGTGTGTGTGTGTGTGTGTCTGTTTATCTGTGTGTGTGTGTGTGTGTGTGTGTGTGTGTGTGTGTGTGTCTCTCTGTGTGTGTGTCTGTGTGTGTCTGTGTGTGTGTCTGTCAGTCTGTCTGTGTTTGGTTGCTGGTGTGTCTGTCTATGCGTCTGTGTGTCCGTCTGCCTGTGTGTCTGTCTGTCTATGTGTCTCTATGTCTGTCTGTCTGTTTGTGTGTCTGTCTATCTGTGTGTGTGTGTGTGTGTTTGTCTGGGTCTGTGTGTGTCTGTGTGTTTGTCTCTGTCTGTCTCTGTCTGTCTGTCTCTCTGTCTGTGTGCTGCCTGCCTGTGTGTCTGTCTGTGTCTCACTGTCTGCCTGTCTCACTATCTGTCTGTGTGTCTGTCTGCCTGTCTCACTATCTGTCTGTGTGTCTGTCTGCCTGTCTGTCTGTTTGTGTGTCTGTCTGTCTATCTGTGTCTGTGTGTGTGTGTGTGTGTTTGTCTGGGTCTGTGTGTGTCTGTGTGTCTGTCTCTGTCTGTCTCTGTCTGTCTGTCTCTCTGTCTGTGTGCTGCCTGCCTGTGTGTCTGTCTGTGTCTCACTGTCTGCCTGTCTCACTATCTGTCTGTGTGTCTGTCTGCCTGTCTCACTATCTGTCTGTGTGTCTGTCTGCCTGTCTGTCTGTTTGTGTGTCTGTCTATCTGTGTGTGTGTGTGTGTGTGTGTTTGTCTGGGTCTGTGTGTGTCTGTGTGTCTGTCTCTGTCTGTCTCTGTCTGTCTGTCTCTCTGTCTGTGTGCTGCCTGCCTGTGTGTCTGTCTGTGTCTCACTGTCTGCCTGTCTCACTATCTGTCTGTGTGTCTGTCTGCCTGTCTCACTATCTGTCTGTCTGCCTGTCTGTAGCTCCTGGGTCTGCTGGTCTCTCTGCTGATGATCCACCAGGTGAGACGTGATGACAGCTTATCAGGAGGACAGTCCATTGCCATGAAGGGCTGTGGTTACTGAAGACCTTGTGACCTCTGCTCCCTGACCTTTAGCCCCTAACAGACCAATATGCTCTGCATTCAGGTCTACAGCTGTTCTTCCCTTTACGACTCGTGCTATCAGTATTTCTGCTTTATCAGACAGACAGACAGACAGACAGAGAGAGAGAGACAGGGAGGGAGAGAGAGACAGGGAGGGAGAGAGAGACAGGGAGGGAGAGAGAGACAGGGAGGGAGAGCGCTACGCTGCTACCTTCAACCAGGTCACAGTTTAAATGTCTTTTTTTTAATTATCAACAGTCGTATTTTTTTAAACACGTGTTGGAATTTATTTTTGTTACTTTCTGGAAGTGTTGTCGTGTTTCTCAAGTCTGTTTTGTCTTCCGTCAGAAAGACGAGAAGACATGAACGGCAGATAATTTTCATCACTTGCTTTCTGTGCGGTGTGAAATATTAGGCTGAGTTGAATGTCGTCTAAGTCTTCATCTGTTCTCCTGTCGTCTGTCAACATCTGCATGGAGGCGCTTCCTGTGCAGCTCACTGGTTCCTGTAACACACACGCACACAACAGCTTCCTGCTGTCAGAAGACACACGTTCAGCTGGAGAACACACAAACCCATCATGTCATCACGTCTGTCAGGTTTTATGCTGGACTTCCCATCAGGTTCCTCAACATGTCCATGGAGTAAGAAGGGAACGCTGTGCTGGTGTCCTGTGGGTCTGTTTTCAGATGGTTTTGATGTTCTTGTCAGCTGAGCGATAATATGATTTGCCTGCTTGTTGGAATAAAAATGAAGTATGGAGAATCCGTCTGGTCATCAGTCTGTTAGTTCACTTATTTGTTCCCAATAGAATCATGAGACCAGTCCAGTGGCGGCCGCAGACCAAAATCATTGGTGAAGCAACCACCCAATCCCCCCCCCCCATCATATTTTTAAAACGTCCCTCACCGATTGCGGATGAGCAGCCAGAACATCATCATAGCGGGAAACTCTTCTCCCGCCCTCTGTAGTTTCCTTCATTATCGGACTTTTCACTCTCATCATGGCCCCTAAATGCTGCTCCTGACCACCCAATAATGACACCGAGTCAATCAACCTTCTCACAACGTCGCGCTGTTTCTGGACCCTGTGCTTATGCTTTGTCGACTGGAGACGTTCGCCTTCATCGGTCAGAGTATCGATCCTCACATGTCCCAACAGACTTGACTGCACGGCAGCACTGACACGCTGCTCTGATTCTTCATGAAGCTCAACAGATCTGTCAACATGTCGTAGATCCTCACATCCATCTCTGGAGAACTCTGAAGAGCACCAGTCTCCTGCAGCAGCAGCAGCAGCAGCAGCAGCACACTTACACGTCACGCAAGGCCAGCAATACGAGCGCTTTGGTAGCACACTGCCCGTTAGCCACCCCACCTTGTCATGCCTACAACACTTAAAACTCCGACTTACCGAGCCACTCTCTGCACCAGCTGGGTGGGGGCTTTGGTCTCCCTGTGCCTTCACTCCTAGTTCTTCCTCATAGGAGAAAGCGTGATAAGATTCCCGTAGGATCCGCTCCACCATGGTTGCATCCATCATAATTCTTCTTTGCAAAACTTGCTAAAGACAGGACAGGAGCTAGCTAAGCTAGTACCTAGCTAGCTAAGCTAGTAAGAACAACTAACGTTAGCCTACAGTACAGGGCTACTACACGAGGTCAAGATCAAAAATGCAAATATAAAGATGAACAATAAAGAGCTGAACAGATTAATTAATTATTAGAATGTTTACAATACATATACACGTGTAGGCCGCAACAAACCCTCGCAATCAACTGAACCACCACGGCCGCTGGATGGCGCTGCTAGCATGGCGAACTCTACCGATCTGCGGGCGTTACAGTCTATGCTGGACTCACTGAAGGAAGTCATATTTGGCAGGAAGACATATTTGGCAGGAAGACATATTTGGCAGGAAGACATATTTGGTAGGAAGACATATTTGGTAGGAAGACATATTTGGCAGGAAGACATATTTGGTAGGAAGACATATTTGGCAGGAAGACATATTTGGCAGGAAGACATATTTGGCAGGAAGACATATTTGGCAGGAAGACATATTTGGTAGGAAGACATATTTGGCAGGAAGACATATTTGGTAGGAAGACATATTTGGTAGGAAGACATATTTGGCAGGAAGACATATTTGGCAGGAAGACATATTTGGTAGGAAGACATATTTGGCAGGATTGACTCGTTGGCGACTGACTTGAGATCTGAAATCAGCTCAGTGCGGCGCACAGAACTGAAGAATGCTACCGAGCCACTGGTGCAGAAGATACATGAACATGGACGGACTCTTGGTGACCTGGAACAAACCACGAGTGGCCATAGCGACCAGCTCACCTCGCTCGATGCCTCCGTCAAGGCGCTCAAAACACAAGCGAGGACACGGGCAGACAAAGGTGGGGACTTGGAGGGCAGATCGAGGCGCAGCAACCTCCGTATAGTGGGGTCACCAGAGGGCTCCGAAGGGCCGCGTCCAACAGAGTTGATCGGCGGCTTGTTGAAAGACCTGCTGAAACTGGGTGGAGTCCCCCTACTCGACAGAGCCCATCGCACCCTACGTGCCAAACCCAAGACGGGAGACCGGTTGTCATCAGGGTCCACTATTTCCACATGCGGAACGAGATTGTACGACGGGCCACGAAACATCCCGCACCTCCCCTCTGCTGTTCCAGGGCAGGAGACTGTCCCCCCCCCACTACACTGTCAACGTCTCCCGCACCTCCCCTCTGCTGTTCAAGGGCAGGAGACTGTCCGTCCCCCCGTCCCCCCCCACTACACTGCCAACGTCTCCCGCACCTCCCCTCTGCTGTTCAAGGGCAGGAGACTGTCCGTCTCCCCCCCCCCCCACTACACTGTCAACGTCTCCCGCACCTCCCCTCTGCTGTTCCAGGGCAGGAGACTGTCCCCCCCCCCCCCACTACACTGCCAACATCTCCCGCACCTCCCCTCTGCTGTTCCAGGGCAGGAGACTGTCCCCCCCCCCCCACTACACTGCCAACATCTCCCGCACCTCCCCTCTGCTGTTCCAGGGCAGGAGACTGTCCGTCCCCCCCCCCACTACACTGCCAACATCTCCCGCACCTCCCCTCTGCTGTTCCAGGGCAGGAGACTGTCCGTCCCCCCCCCCCCACTACACTGTCAACGTCTCCCGCACCTCCCCTCTGCTGTTCAAGGGCAGGAGACTGTCCGTCTCCCCCCCCCCACTACACTGTCAACGTCTCCCGCACCTCCCCTCTGCTGTTCCAGGGCAGGAGACTGTCCCCCCCCCCCACTACACTGCCAACATCTCCCGCACCTCCCCTCTGCTGTTCCAGGGCAGGAGACTGTCCGTCCCCCCCCCCCACTACACTGCCAACATCTCCCGCACCTCCCCTCTGCTGTTCCAGGGCAGGAGACTGTCCGTCCCCCCCCCCACTACACTGCCAACGTCTCCCAACTCCCCTCTGCTGTTCCAGGGCAGGAGACTGTCCCCCCCCCCCCCCACTACACTGCCAACGTCTCCCAACTCCCCTCTGCTGTTCCAGGGCAGGAGACTGTCCCCCCCCCCCCCCACTACACTGCCAACGTCTCCCAACTCCCCTCTGCTGTTCCAGGGCAGGAGACTGTCCCCCCCCCCACTACACTGCCAACGTCTCCCGCACCTCCCCTCTGCTGTTCCAGGGCAGGAGACTGTCCGTCTCCCCCCCCACTACACTGCCAACGTCTCCCAACTCCCCTCTGCTGTTCCAGGGCAGGAGACTGTCCGTCCCCCCCCCCCCACTACACTGCCAACGTCTCCCGCACCTCCCCTCTGCTGTTCCAGGGCAGGAGACTGTCCGTCCCCCCCCCCCCCACTACACTGTCAACGTCTCCCAACTCCCCTCTGCTGTTCCAGGGCAGGAGACTGTCCGTCCCCCCACTACACTGCCAACGTCTCCCGCACCTCCCCTCTGCTGTTCCAGGGCAGGAGACTGTCCCCCCCCCCCCACTACACTGCCAACGTCTCCCGCACCTCCCCTCTGCTGTTCCAGGGCAGGAGACTGTCCCCCCCCCCACTACACTGCCAACGTCTCCCGCACCTCCCCTCTGCTGTTCCAGGGCAGGAGACTGTCCGTTCCCCCCCCACTACACTGCCAACGTCTCCCAACTCCCCTCTGCTGTTCCAGGGCAGGAGACTGTCCGTCCCCCCACTACACTGCCAACGTCCCCCAGCAGAGAGCCGCGTTTGGAGGAGTGAAAGACGACCTACGGGCCTGTCCAGGTGTCAGGTTTGGACTGATGTTCCCAGCACTCCTTAAAATCCCCCTACCGGATGGGACCACGCACACGTTTGAAGATCCGACCGTCGCCTCATCATTCGTAGGCAGTAAGCTCCGGAAGGTGGTCCCTCCATCAGCCTCCGCAAGTTGGCAATCTCCGCCTGGGGAGGAGGCTTTCTAACAAGCCTCCTGCTTATGTCCAAGAAGAATGGGGCGGAGTAATCCCCAGGGTCATGGCAGGGTCCGAGGAGTCCACCTCATTTCCTTAGTCAAAAAAAGAAAAAGGAATATTGTTGCTTGTCCCTGGGAGTAAGGGGGACTGTTGATTCTTGTTGTTATTTGTAATTGAACAGTTTTGATTCCAGGGATTTGAGACATTTTAGTTACCATGGACAACACAGTGTTTACATGTCATGATAGTGGCTTATTTGGTTACAGGTGTTCTGACGTTACTGATGCCACATGTTCATTAAGTGGGGAGGAGACGTTATATATTGTGATTATACCTGGTCCGTTGCTGCCACCTATGGGCGGATCAGGGTATTGACATTACAGGTGACTTGGAGTGACATGTGACAGTTGTATAATAAAAGTACCGGCTGGCATGACGGCTAATTTCGAACCCGTCTCCCGACTGATTTATGTTGTAAACCTAGCAGTATAAGTTGGGCAGTACTCTAAGGACGATACAACAGTTCCAATCTAAAAGAAAAACCAAACCTCAGCGACATGCCCCCTAGAATCCAACGCATGATGGTGATGAAGCAACAGCGGTATGAGTTGGAGTTAATCTAGACGCCAGGGGAACACGTGGTGCTGCCGGATGCTTTGTCTAGGGCACCAGCACCAGCCACTCACATGCCAGTCAGCTCTACAACTGATGATGATGATGATGATGATGAAGAACACGTTGACATGGTGACGGCTTCACGCCCTGCGTCTGATGTCATGTTGCAGCAGATTGTGATTGAAACTGAAAAAGACCCTTTGCTACAGAAAGTGGTCTACCAGACCCGCAATGGCTGGACAAAAGGAAGATGTCCGCAGTTCTGTTCTGTGTGAGCAGATTGGAGTGTGGCTAATGGCCTCGTGTTGAGACGAAACACAATTATCATCCCTCAATCCATGGCCAGGACATCTTCGTCGTATCTATGAAGGACATCTCGGTGTGGGAAAATGTAAAAGGAGAGCAAGAGAAGCAGTTTTTGGCTGGATATCAACATGAATACTGAGAACATGATAGGGAAATGTGAGATATGTCTCAGACACCAGTATAAACAAGCAAAAGAACCAATGCTGACTGCAGAGCTACCAACTGCACCATGGCAAAAGGTGGGCACTGATCTATTCCATCTGAATGGCAATGACTACCTTTTGGTAATAGACTATTATTTAAACTACCCTGAGGTAGCACAACTCCTCAGTACATCAGCACAGTCTGTCATCACACATATGAAAGATTTTTTCGCCAGACATGGAATCCCACAATGGGTGGTCGGTGACAATGGTCCCCAGTACAATAGTGGGAATTCAGGGAGTTTGCTAGGCTGTATGGATTTCAGCACCTTACTTCTAGTCCACTGTATCCACAGTCAAATGGACAGGCTGAAAAAGGGGTCCAGATTGTAAAAAGACTGTTGGAAAAGGCAAGTGATGGTAAAACTGACCCTTACCTGGCTTTGCTAAGCTACAGGGCAGCGTCTCTGGAGTATGGAGCATCGCCTGGTGAGATCCTCATGGGTGGCAAGCTGCGCACCACACTTCCACATGTTTCAGAAGAGAACAACGACAACAGAAAACTGGCTAATAAGAGGATGAAACTCGAGCTCAAACAGAAAATGAACTATGACAAAGCAGCAAGGGGACTTCAGAAAGGAGATGTTGTGAGAATCGAGGATCCTGATTCCTGGACCAGAAAGGCAACTGTCCTAAGCGAAGTGGGTCCCAGGTCATTCACTCACTGTGAAGACGGAGAACAGGCAAGTGTTGTGGAGAAACAGGAGGAGTCTGTTGAAGACTCGGGAGGACATCAAGGAACATATGCAGAGGAGACTGAGTGTGAAAAGGTGTTGGTGTGACACCAGACTTCCATCAAGCGGAGCCTCCTCCACCTTCCCCAGTAACTGAGACCCCGGCTCTTAGGAGGTGCACCGGCCTCAGGAAACCACCTGACAGACCCATAGAACAATAAACCACTGAGCTGTGCTTACAAGGAACAGAAAGAGAGACAACGGTGTGTTGGTACATTTGTTGATTAACAATAAAACGAGAGAAAACACGTACATTTGGTACGTTGAAACGACGGCTTTGTGTTGTTCCAAGTTTTGTCTTAACAGCGTATTTGAGTCTTTAATGTGCATGTTCTGCTTAGTGTTTCTTTGCGCTACATTGAGACATTTTGGATGTTAAGAATGTTTACGCTGGAAGTGCTAAGCGTTATGTAATACGTTATATGTTATATGTAAGAGTTATGGCTGGGCAGTATGCTATATTGAGCTGTATGGGAAGGGGATGCCATGACGTTTATGTTAACAATACGAATGGGTGACCTGTTGGTGTCCGTATAACACAGATGATATGGGTAGACAGGACGTAAGACGTTGATGACGTGGTTTCTTTTGTATTGACACACTCAGAACATACAATGACTCGCAGAGGAACCAGAAGCCATATAACACATCACGATATGTCCATCATCAACACAAATGTTGATAGAATACACAAACAAACAAAACTGAGGGCTCTACCAAATGTACATATACACGTATATCAACAAACATAATTTCTAAATCACCGGGCAAAAAGCTTAAACCATGGGGACACAAATCAAAATAATAATCGAGACATATCCTGAGATATGTCCTGTGCTGGCCACACCTGGGGCCTCACAACCGATCTAAACTGCAGAGGGCGCTGTTGCTGCCGAGGGGCGTCCTGGGAGGCTTGGGCAAAAGGACCCGCCCCTGGAAGCGCCGCCCTTTTATGGAGGAAGTGGCCCATTGGGCCAAACCAAGTGCCGCCACATCATGGGGGGATTTGGGGCTTTAGTTTAGAGTGTCGTAATGTTTTGGGTTGCATTAGTTTATTGATTTATTTTGTTAGGTTAGAAGTTGAGTATATTTATATTGGTTATGTGAGTGTCCTGTTTTCTTTTGTTTGTAATTTAGTCAGTAGTGTTTAGTGTTTGTATGTGGCCCCTCCTTGGGTGTAGTTGGTCTGATCAGCCACTCTATTATATATTTGTGTGTGTCCCTTTGCGTCTCGTTAGGGAGGCCTGTTTGTCTTTTGTTGGGCGGTCATGCTGTTAGTTTGTTGCAGTTAGCTCACTTTATATTGAGGTTATTGCTTGATTTAAGTTCTGTTAGTTTGACCTCTTTTACGGGCCCAGACTTTTGTTCTGTCTTTTGTAAAGTACTTTTTTTTTGCATTTTTGGGTAAATGAAACCCCTTTTCTTCTGGAAAACACCTGTGCTCCTCATCCTTGCCGGCTCGGTCCCCTACAATCCCCATAAATCTTTATCGCCATTTTGTTAGAATACATTCTTTTAAGAGTTGCAGAAATAATTTGAAATCATTTATGAATTTCGGAAAGTTGATAACGTGTGCAAACCGGAACCGGTGAGAAGAATAAAGCAGCTAGCCGAGTTAGCAAGAAGTTCCAAACGCTGTCTCTGTCAGGATAAAAAATACGAACATTACATCCGGGTCAGGCTTCCATGTCTGGGTAGCACTTCCGGTGTGCCGTCCTGCAGTGTTGATGGGGAGCGGATGTGCGGTCGGTTGGTTTGTTTCTGTATGTTGCTGACTGTGTAAACTTCCTGTCCAACTCTGCAGCTCCCACAAGCAAGCTCTTGTGTGTCGCTCCCCTTTAGAAACGCAACTGTTCTCCTCGCACATGTCCTTCTGCAGCGATGTCAAGGCCACGCCTCCCACAGGGCGCACAGTATTGTCACGACCGCCCTGTCAACTGGCCCTGCTATCACGTTGCCATTCGGACATACCACGTGGCACCGTTACTTTACCCAGCTACAACAGTACTGTTGACGGAATCTCCACCTTTGACAAACATTCAACAACAGCTTCATCAGAGTCTCATTTACTCCAAGAACAATACAGCACCTGGGACATCCCTCATCAAACTCCAGCAGTCATCTGCCATCATATTTGAGTCCCAACGACCTTGAATGACGTTCTTCCATCACTTTACTGTCTTGATGGAAACGTTCCCCCTGTTCCTCGCTTACATCTCCAAGGTCATCTGGAAACTTGCTCAGGCGACTGTGCAAGTAGTGCACCTCGATGCTCATTCTGCACCCCGGCGCTCGCAGACTAAGCAGCAGCTCCTCCACAGTCTCTCGGTGGTTGTCCTCTTTCTTGTCCCCAAGACAATGCTGCACCACATTAGTGAATACACTCCGTGCTCGAGCTTCGACAGCGGCCATCGTCATAACGAAGTGTGGGTCCTTGAGTAATGTCCTGATCTGAGGTCCGTCGAATATCCCTGCTTTTTCCTCTCGTCGCTAAGACTCGGGAAGGCTGAACATATGCAGCCAAAGCAGTCTCCAGTCTCATCAAGAGCTTTAACAAACTGCTTCATCAGACCGAGTTTGATGTGCAGTGGTGGAAGGATGATATTTTCCCGATCAACCAGTGGTTCATTAAGGATGTTCTTGTCCCCAGGTATCAAACTATTCCTTGATGGCCATCCCTTTCTCACCCAGTGCTCCTCCTTAGCCCTACTGTCCCAGTAGCAGAGGAAACAAGGGTATTTGGTGTAACCTCCTTGTTGCGCCAAAAGGAAGTTCACCATTTTCAAATCCACACAAATCGACCATTCATGATCGTGGTACTTCAATTGTTCAAGGACAACCTTGATGTTTGCATACTCCTCCTTCAAGGTCACCGGGTGTCCTATAGGGATGGATCCATGGATGTTCCCATTGTGAAGTAAAACACAATTCAAACTTCTTTTCGAACTGTCAATAAAGAGTCTCCACTCACTTGAATGGTGCGCAGGGAACCCCATAGTGAGAAGAAGCCCTTCAGCATCATGGCAGTATACAAGTTGACCATCAGAGTGGAAACTCTTCCTCAGTTGTGCCTCTGTGTTGTGAGTGAGACGAGACGCTTGTTCCGGCTTTGAGAAGGTTTTTCTCTTGCAGCCTGGAAGCCAACAACTCAGCAGATTGTTTTGGCAAATTCAAATCCCGGATCAGATCATTCAATTCAGGCTGACTATACAGTGAAGGTGGATCAAAAACTGAATCCAATGGCTTGTACTCTGCGTCTGCTTCTCCTTCATCATCATCAACAAGGGATAAAGATGTGGATGAAGTAAGTGCTTCCTCATCAATCTCTGCGAGCTCGGTAAAAATGGGTACGGGTATTTCGTGACAGCGAGGAACTGGCCGTATAGCAGAGGGTATGCTGGGGTATTTCATGTATTGCTTGTTTTTCTTATTGAAGCCTTTGACATTTACAAGGCAGAAGTAGCAGTCACCTAGGTGGGGGTTTGATTCTCTCCAAACCATCGGCATGCCAAACTTGAGCTTAGCATGTTTCCCTTGAGACCAAGATCTCAGAGTTTCGACACAAGTCGTGCATACTTCATGAGGGGCCCAGTGTTTGTCCTGGTCTCCAAGCGGTACTCTAAAGTCAGCACGGTACACTCTCTTGACGAATGCAGTGCTGTTGCGTATTCGAGGGGCTAAAGTGAAGCATCCACAGGTACAGCAGAAGGTATCTGGGTCGTTACGGCACTTTCTTCTCTTTGGAGGTGCAGCCATAGCTAGCTGACCGTGCAAGGTACCAGTATACACAGCAGAGTCTTGGCAGCAGGTTAGGTAGTCTTCACAGCTGCAAATCACACAACATAAACAAAGACTCGGAACATTTGGAAAATAATGTTAACCCTTTAATGCATAACATTCATACCCCCGTTACTGCACAGCTGGGGTCAAAATGACCCCAATTAATTTACTTTGCAATTCATTTTCCATTAAGCTCCCTCTCCTTGCAAACAGTACCCCCCCTCCTCCCCCTCCCCCCCTGCACCCTCAACAATGATACGTGTGTGTTGTCCCCCACACTCAGCACCAGCACCTCCTCTGGTCATGCTCTGACCATGGCAGCCGCGCTGTGTGCACCACACTCTCTTGTACAGTGTTATGATGTGTAACGCTGGTCAACACAACTTTTCTTGCATGGGGGTTTCAACGGATTCTAGCTAAGTTTTGGGTGCTGAATCCAGATGAGTTTTTGCCTATCACATCAGGTTTTTGAACTATGAAAAATCCTTATTTTTGAGAAAACAGCAATTTTACACTCGAAGTTAAAAAAACACTGTTGCATTAGAAGATCGACAGATGCAAAAATGATTACAATGACAGGTCCCTACTCCAGTTACTATATTAAATCATACATTAGCATTTAATCCATGCTGGCTTGCACATATCTTTACACATTTTCTCAATATGTTTAATGTATGAAAAGTTTACAAATTTCACTAAACTAATCTGTAGACGGAAAAAGTCCCCCTTAACATGGTGGACAACACTTAAATACAAGGCGTCACTCAAGCTCAGAGCAGTGTGGTGACTTTTCACGACATTCAAAATGCAGCCATACAATAAATGCAAAACTTTGCGAATATAAGAAAATAAGCACCGGTATTTGAAAGCCTAAGTATCCAAAGGCAAGGGTGTAATCATATTACAACATGGTACACTTCCTCTTTGTGGACAACCTCTTATGTAAGTGGACAGACCAAGCTCTTGAAGGTAGAACATGGAACACCGTATTTACTCTCCCCTACAAGTATGTGTTACCTAACAAAATCAAATGATTTTTATTTAGAGTCATACATACATTTTACCCGGTCAATTCCATTATTTGTAAATTCATTCCTAATATAGGAGACAATTCCTCCTTTTGTAATTACATGGTGGAAACTCTAGGACAGGTGTTTATTCAACGTGTACATGTGGGCTGATTTCCAGCTGGCTCTTCTGATAAGGACATTTCACCCAAAAAACACCATTTGTTATTGATATTCAACAATCCTAATTTCTCCAGCAATGAACAATATGTCATTAACTTGCTTTAGCCAAATTCTGTATTCATAAAAAGAAAAATGTGAAGACGTCACCATCTTATAACATTTAAACAAACAGAGCTAAGCATATATCTTCAAACTCTATTACATTTAAAAACCTGTAAAAAGAAACTAACCAAAACCATCAGTGTGTGCAAACTCTTCAGGATTACACCCGATTAACTGGACCTCTTGTGTGGGTCCATGTGTTGTAGTCGGTTCTGTCCTCTTTCATTCTGTCTGTACAGTTCTGGCATGGAACTGCTGCCCCCTGGCCTCCTCTCTCCTCCCTCTGGTCTCCTCTCTCTCCTCCCTCTGGTCTCCTCTCTCTTCTCCCTCTGGCCTCCTCTCTCTTCTCCCTCTGGTCTCCTCTCTCTTCTCCCCCTGGTCTCCTCTCTCTTCTCCCCCTGGTCTCCTCTCTCTTCTCCCCCTGGTCTCCTCTCTCTTCTCCCCCTGGCCTCCTCTCTCTTCTCCCTCTGGTCTCCTCTCTCTTCTCCCCCTGGCCTCCTCTCTCTTCTCCCACTGGTCTCCTCTCTCTTCTCCCCCTGGCCTCCTCTCTCTTCTCCCCCTGGCCTCCTCTCTCTTCTCCCCCTGGTCTCCTCTCTCTTCTCCCCCTGGTCTCCTCTCTCTTCTCCCCCTGGCCTCCTCTCTCTTCTCCCTCTGGTCTCCTCTCTCTTCTCCCTCTGGCCTCCTCTCTCTTCTCCCCCTGGTCTCCTCCCCCTCCCCCCCCTCTGGCCTCCTCTCTCTTCTCCCCCTGGTCTCCTCCCCCCCCCCCCCCTCTGGCCTCCTCTCTCTTCTCCCCCTGGTCTCCTCCCCCTCCCCCCCCTCTGGCCTCCTCTCTCTTCTGCTTCTTGTCACACTGAAATGTTAAGAAAATATGTCTCAATGAAAAGAAATGAACAATAAATAACAAAATGTTGGAACGACAACGACAAACACGTGTCCGTCTGTCTGTCGCTCCGCGGTGACGTCAGAGCGGCGGCGTCTTGTCCTTCCTCTTCCCGCCTCCGCGACACCCTGGCTCCGCCCCGCTGAACCGCAGCCGCGGGAAACTGAAACGCGCCTTGCCTTGTGGCAGAAGGCTGCCGTCCCGCAGCACGCCTCGCTAGCTAGCGCATAGCCGCAGAACGGTCCGCTGATCAGGTGTCGAGCCCGTTAATCAGGTGTCGAGCCCGCTAATCAGGTGTCGAGCCCACTAATCAGGTGTCGAGCCCGTTAATCAGGTAAGCAAAGAGTCCATCTGCATATTTCACAGGCGGGTTTCGGGCGACAGTGGCTCGGAGCAGCAGCAGGTCGAGGCGTGTCGCTGTTCTGTCCGTATGTCCGCGCTGCTGAGCGGCTCCGGGCATGGTGGCGACCTCAGCGGGCTAGCGTTAGCGGGCTAGCGGGCTAGCGTTAGCGGGCTAGCGTTAGCGGCCCTGCTATCCAGCTGCGCTACGGTAGCGCTTTTCGACTAGGCAGCATAAATCGTCAAAACACCGATTCGATCCTCGGCGCCTTGCAAAAAATGTGTAAAGTGCCCTCGAGCAAGACACCTAAACTCCTAACTTGTTTTATTAGTCTAACTCCTGGCTCTCCCCTCCTCCCCTTCGGGGGGGGGGGGGGCTGGGGGGCATTCATTGACTGTACAGCGCGTTGAGTGGCTGTTGCAGCTGGAGAAGCGCAGGATAAATGTAATCCGTGTTACCTTTCTTGTTTGCAGTGGTGTTGGTCAGGTTGACGGACAAGATCAGGCAGGAGTCTCCATGGACTAGGATGTTCATGGATGACATATTGATCTGTAGTGAGAGTAGGGTGCAGGTGGAGGAGAGCCTGGAGAGGTGGAGGTATGCACTGGAGAGAAGAGGAATGAAAGTCAGTAGGAGCCAGACGGAATACCTATGTGTGAATGAGAGGGAGGACAGTGGAATGGTGAGGATGCAAGGAGTGGAGGTGACAAAGGTGTTTGAGTTTAAATACTTGGGGTCCACTGTCCAAAGTAAAGGGGAGTGCAGGAGAGAGGTGAAGAAGAGAGTGCAGGCAGGGTGGAGCGGGTGGAGAAGAGTGTCAGGAATGATTTGTGACAGAGGGGTACCAGCAAGAGTTAAAGGGAAGGTTTACAAGACGGTTGAGAGACCAGCTATGTTATATGGTTTGGAGACAGTGGCACTGATGAAAAGACAGGAGGAGGAGCTGGAGGTGGCAGAGATGAAGATGATAAGATTTTCATTGGGAGTGATGAAGAAGGACAGGATTAGGAAGGAGTATATTAGAGGGACAGCTCAGGTTGGACGGTTTGGAGACAAAGCAAGAGAGACAAGATTGAGATGGTGTGGACATGTGTGGAGGAGAGATGCTGGGTATACTGGGAGAAGGATGCTGAATATGGAGCTGCCAGGGAAGAGGAGAAGAGGAAGGCCAAAGAGGAGGTTTATGGATGTGGTGAGGGAGGACATGCAGGTGGCTGGTGTGACAGAGGAAGATGCAGAAGACAGGAAGAGATGGTAACGGATGATCCGCTGTGGCGCCCCCTAACGGGAGCAGCCAGAAGTAGTAGTAAATTTCAGTTTGTGCTACGCTGCCTGACGTTCACGTCGCGCACATCACATTCACACACATGCGCAGTATACCGAACCTGCGAATCGTGTGGGTTTGTTTACTTCGTGTGCTCATCACGAGTCTCTGCATCGCTCTTCGTTCAAAGCAGAGACTTGGTGAATCCACTTGTCGTCTGCTGCCTTCTCATTCCTCATTTCAACCTGAAGCACGCTCTCCATCACAGCAAACCTGGCATCAGTTGTCTGACCAGCCTCGGCTTGATCAGGTTTGGCTTCATTTGTTTCCATTCTCCACCAGTGCAGCTGTGCAGCATCTCTGCTGTGCAGCATCTCTGCACAGCTGTCTCTCAGCGTGTCTCTCAGCGTGTCTCTGCACCGCTGTCTCTCAGCGTGTCTCTCAGCGTGTCTCTGCACCGCTGTCTCTCAGCGTGTCTCTCAGCGTGTCTCTCAGCGTGTCTCTCAGCGTGTCTCTGCACCGCTGTCTCTCAGCGTGTCTCTGCACCGCTGTCTCTCAGCGTGTCTCTCAGCGTGTCTCTGCACCGCTGTCTCTTAGCGTGTCTCTGCACCGCTGTCTCTCAGCGTGTCTCTCAGCGTGTCTCTCAGCGTGTCTCTGCACCGCTGTCTCTCAGCGTGTCTCTCAGCGTGTCTCTCAGCGTGTCTCTCAGCGTGTCTCTCAGCGTGTCTCTGCACCGCTGTCTCTCAGCGTGTCTCTCAGCGTGTCTCTCAGCGTGTCTCTCAGCGTGTCTCTCAACGTGTCTCTGCACCACTGTCTCTTAGCGTGTCTCTCAGTGTGTCTCTCAACGTGTCTCTGCACCACTGTCTCTTAGCATGTCTCTCAGTGTGTCTCTCAGCGTGTCTCTGCACCACTGTTTCTTAGCGTGTCTCTCAGTGTGTCTCTCAGCGTGTCTCTGCACCGCTGTCTCTCAGCGTGTCTCTCAGTGTGTCTCTCAGCGTGTCTCTGCACCACTGTCTCTTAGCGTGTCTCTCAGCGTGTCTCTCAGCGTGTCTCTGCACCGCTGTCTCTCAGCGTGTCTCTCAGCGTGTCTCTCAGCGTGTCTCTCAGCGTGTCTCTGCACCACTGTCTCTTAGCATGTCTCTCAGTGTGTCTCTCAGCGTGTCTCTGCACCACTGTTTCTTAGCGTGTCTCTCAGTGTGTCTCTCAACGTGTCTCTGCACCGCTGTCTCTCAGCGTGTCTCTCAGCGTGTCTCTCAGCGTGTCTCTGCACCACTGTCTCTTAGCATGTCTCTCAGTGTGTCTCTCAGCGTGTCCTGCACCACTGTCTCTTAGCATGTCTCTCAGTGTGTCTCTCAGCGTGTCTCTGCACCACTGTTTCTTAGCGTGTCTCTCAGTGTGTCTCTCAACGTGTCTCTCAACGTGTCTCTCAGCGTGTCTCTCAGCGTGTCTCTCAGCGTGTCTCTGCACCACTGTCTCTTAGCGTGTCTCTCAGTGTGTCTCTCAGCGTGTCTCTCAGCGTGTCTCTCAGTGTGTCTCTCAGCGTGTCTCTCAGCGTGTCTCTGCACCACTGTCTCTTAGCGTGTCTCTCAGCGTGTCTCTGCACCGCTGTCTCTCAGCGTGTCTCTCAGTCCTGCAGACAGCTTTGTCAGGGTTGCAGTTATTTCCTAACCCTGGTATTATGGTATTACAAGGGGGCGGCACGGTAGTACAGTGGTTAGCGTGGTCGCCTGACAGCAAGAAGGCCCTGGGTTCGAGCCCCGGGGTAGTCCAACCTTGGAGGGCGTGCCGGGTCGTCCTCTGTGTGGAGTTTGCGTGTTCTCCCCGTGTCTGCGTGGGTTTCCTCCAGGGGCTCCGGTTTCCTTCCACAGTCCAAAGACACGTAGGTCAGGTGAATCACCATACTAAAACTGTCCCTAGGTGTGCATGTGTGGGCCCTGTGATGGTGTGGTGGCCTGTCCAGGGTGTCTCCCCGCCTGCCTGCCACCCAGTGGCTGCTGGGATAGGCTGCAGCATCCCGCGACCCCGATTGGAATAAGCAGCTTGGATAATGGGTGGATGGATGGATGGTATTACAATGTTTGGTATAAAGTCTTACACTAGAGTGCACTGTCCTCTGTTGCATTGGAGTCTGGGTTCTATTGTAGTGCTTTGTTTGTCCTGTTGTGCGGTTTCACACCACCTGAAGTGTAGAATCTCAACTACAACACGTCGTTTCCGTCCGGGGTGATTCAAGTTTACACTTTGGTGTATTTAACTTGTTGAAGAGACGGCTGCAGAATGCCCATTATGTGTAAGCTGATTTGCTGTGTCTCTGGGCTTGAACACGCGGTCAGCAGCGTCATGCCGTCTAACGTGGAGATCAAGGCCAGGGTGACCGACTCGGCGCTGTTCGCTGCAAAGGCCCGCCAGCTAAGCCAGTCAGAAGGCACAGTCATCAGGCAACACGATACCTTCTTCAACTGCAGCCACGGACGACTGAAACTACGGGACTTTATGGTATGAAACACACACACACACACACACACACACACTAATACACACACACACTGACACACACACACACACTGAAACACACACACACACACACTAACACACATACACTAGACAGGCTTTTCCCTGCCTAAGTAATGCGTTTGTTGAAAATTCTGTGGCTTTGGTCAGCGACTGGTTTAATGCTCTGGGCTTGGAGCTGGACAGCATCCCTGGTGTCGTCACGTCTCCTGCACCACGCTGGTTTGATGCCCTGGGCTTGGAGCTGGACAGCATCCCTGGTGTCGTCACGTCTCCTGCACCACGCTGGTTTGATGCCCTGGGCTTGGAGCTGGACAGCATCCCTGGTGTCGTCACGTCTCCTGCACCACGCTGGTTTGATGCCCTGGGCTTGGAGCTGGACAGCATCCCTGGTGTCGTCACGTCTCCTGCACCACGCTGGTTTGATGCCCTGGGCTTGGAGCTGGACAGCATCCCTGGTGTCGTCACGTCTCCTGCACCGCGCTGGTTTGATGCCCTGGGCTTGGAGCTGGACAGCATCCCTGGTGTCGTCACGTCTCCTGCACCACGCTGGTTTGATGCCCTGGGCTTGGAGCTGGACAGCATCCCTGGTGTCGTCACGTCTCCTGCACCACGCTGGTTTGATGCCCTGGGCTTGGAGCTGGACAGCATCCCTGGTGTCGTCACGTCTCCTGCACCACGCTGGTTTGATGCCCTGGGCTTGGAGCTGGACAGCATCCCTGGTGTCGTCACGTCTCCTGCACCACGCTGGTTTGATGCCCTGGGCTTGGAGCTGGACAGCATCCCTGGGGTCGTCACGTCTCCTGCACCACGCTGGTTTGATGCCCTGGGCTTGGAGCTGGACAGCATCCCTGGTGTCGTCACGTCTCCTGCACCACGCTGGTTTGATGCCCTGGGCTTGGAGCTGGACAGCATCCCTGGTGTCGTCACGTCTCCTGCACCACGCTGGTTTGATGCCCTGGGCTTGGAGCTGGACAGCATCCCTGGTGTCGTCACGTCTCCTGCACCACGCTGGTTTGATGCCCTGGGCTTGGAGCTGGACAGCATCCCTGGTGTCGTCACGTCTCCTGCACCACGCTGGTTTGATGCCCTGGGCTTGGAGCTGGACAGCATCCCTGGTGTCGTCACGTCTCCTGCACCGCGCTGGTTTGATGCCCTGGGCTTGGAGCTGGACAGCATCCCTGGTGTCGTCACGTCTCCTGCACCGCGCTGGTTTGATGCCCTGGGCTTGGAGCTGGACAGCATCCCTGGTGTTGTCACGCCTCCTGCGCCATGTTCCAAAGCCCGCACCGCGGAGCCTTGCGTGTGTACAAACATACTGTGGCGAGCTTGCATGGAAGAAGGTGTCGTGAGGCAGAGATCTCAATCCCCGTGCCCCGTACACCGCATGGCCCCGGCAATGCCCCTTTATTTACCACCAGAACGTTTAACAAGAACCCCCCCCTCCAACGCCGCACCAGGCGATGTTAGTCGAACTCACGGTCCTGCAGTCCGTTTTCTACTTAGTCCAAGTCAACCTTCCAAAACCCAACACAGCCCACCATGAGCAGTATGGAAATCTGATTTTTTGATCCGCATATTTGATCTGGCAAAGAGCTTCCGCCGGATGCCCTTCCTGACGCAACCCTCCCCATTTATCCGGGCTTGGGACCGGCACTAAGAATGACCTGGCTTGTGCATCTTCAGCGGCTGGGTTCTATATAGTCAGTACACTGTACACATTACTACATGTCGTTACTATATATAGTCAGTACACTGTACACATCACTACATGTCGTTACTATATATAGTCAGTACACTGTACACATCACTACATGTCGTTACTACATATAGTCAGTACACTGTACATATC
>NC_079213.1:1810620-1828120 GCF_029633865.1 Lampris incognitus | reverse complement strand
CTAATGAAGCTGTTTCTACCTGTGCTAATTGTTTTTATATTTTGTGGCAAAAAATTGTTTGTGTTTTTTTTCTGTTTTGTCGTTTTGTACCAACATTAATCCATTGTGTACTTTGATTGTCCTAGTCACTGTCTCTTGATGATCTAAGACACAATAAAAACGTCCTCCACATGGCATGTGGTCCTGACTGCTGTGATGACTGCGCAGGTGCCCGTGAGGCCCGGTAGCTGGGCTGACTGGGCCACAGCTGGACCAGACTGGTCTGGAAGGAACGTGGATCATTCTGGTCCGGATCTTCTGCTCTTAACGCCTGGTGTGGAGGAGCTTTGAATGAAGGTTTTCGTGAAGGTCTGGAGAGTTTTGGTTTTCGTGAAGCTGTAGAGAAGGTTGGTTTTCTAGTTCAGAAACCACTTCAGCCAGAAAGCCACTTTGACTTAAAGGGGCATCTTGCTGATTTTTAGCATTATTTCCCTGCATTAAAGGAACAGTTCACCAATGGTTTTGTTCATGTGTAGTCAGCACTGATGGGTAATGTAATCGAGCACCTACATGTACCAGAATGCACTGCTGCACACTAGCTTCTGTATTGTCGTCCATAAAGTCCTCTGCGCTAGTGTTGTGTGATGTCACTAACGCCATCGCAAACGTAACACAGCCAAGAGAATGAGGATGTGTTTCCTGAACAGCGTGTTTATACAGTAGTGCGTTAGAAACCCTGCTAGGCTGCAGTTAGCTTTCCAGGCCGCTGACTAACATCACAATACATCACTTGGCCTCACAGGACCTCAGGTGGGAGCTGAACACCAGCTCGCTCACCAAGAAGACACAGTAGAGGGTGTACTTCCTGCAGCAGCTGAAGAAGGTCAACCTGCCAAAGCCAATGATGGTGCACTTTTACACCGCCGTCATTGACTCCATCTTCACCCCCTCCATCACTATCTGGTACGCTACTGCCAAGGACAAGGGTAGACTGCAGCATATCATTCACTCTGCTGAGAGGATGACTGGCTGCAACCTGCCAACCCTCCAGGACCTGCTCGCCTCAAGCACACTGAGGCGAGCAGGAAAGATCATGGTCGCCCCTTCCCACCCAGGCCATGGTCTCCTCAAAACACTCCCCTCTGACATGCAGGGGTGGGCAGTCTCATCCAGAAAGGGCCGGTGTGGGTGCAGGTTTTTGTTCCAACCAAGCAGTTACACACCTAATCAACCAGTAGAGTCTTTGCTGAGGGAGTTGATTAGGAGACACAGCTGTGTAACTGCTTGGTTTGAACAAAGACCTGCACCCACACCGCGAAACCCCACACCACACCGCGTTGTTATGAATCCCACAGCACTTCCAGGCAAGACACGCCCCGCGTAGCATTCGAGCGCTAGGATTGGCCAGGCGGCCCCCCATTCACCGCCTACCGCACGGTCAGCAACTGCAGATACCGATCGGTGTTGAGCCAAACCACGTTGGCATGTTTTCCATTCAGGAAGGTATGTGACCATGACTGATCTCTGTCAGCATGAGGCTAAGTCAGTTGGTTAATGAAACGACACACCGGCGCTAACTAGCGAGCCCGTGCACTGCCGGGCGCATGGACGCCTGGCCAATCCTAGCACTTGAATGCTACGCGGGGCGTGTCTTGCCCGGAAGTGCCGTGGGATTCATAATAACGCCTTCCGGCTTCCTGGATAAGAGCGCCTGCCCCCGGAAGGGCTGTAAAAACCAGAACCTCGCGACAAGAGCAGCTTCCTCCCCACAGCAGTAGGCCTTTCCAACAAGCCCCCAGACACCCACACATACTGCCACTGTCCCCCCCACCCCCACCCCACCCCTCTCTCCACACCACATGATGGACATGCACACGCTCACATGCGCCACACGGGGCAGTATAGCCACCTGCCCTGCTGTGCTCTATGTGCATGGGCACTGCCCCCCCCCCCCGACCCTCTCTCCACACCACAACATGACGGACACACACACGCTCACATGCGCCACACGGGGCAGTATAGCCACCTGCCCTGCTGTGCTCTGTGTGCATGGACACTGCCCCCCCCACCCCTCTCTCCACACCACATGATGGACATGCACACGCTCACATGCGCCACACGGGGCAGTATATCCACCTGCCCTGCTGTGCCCTGTGTGCATGGATACTGCCCCCCCCCCACCCCATCCCTCTCTCCACACCACAACATGACGGACATGCACACGCTCACATGCGCCACACGGGGCAGTATATCCACCTGCCCTGCTGTGCACTGTGTGCATGGATACTGCCCCCCCCCCACCCCTCTCTCCACACCACAACATGACGGACATGCACACGCTCACATGCGCCACACAGGGCAGTATATCCACCTGCCCTGCTGTGCTCTGTGTGCATGGGCACTGCCCTCCCCCCCCGACCCTCTCTCCACACCACATGATGGACATGCACACGCTCACATGCGCCACACGGGGCAGTATATCCACCTGCCCTGCTGTGCCCTGTGTGCATGGACACTGCCCCCCCCCACCCCTCTCTCCACACCACAACATGATGGACATGCACACGCTCACATGCGCCACACGGGGCAGTATATCCACCTGCCCTGCTGTGCCCTGTGTGCATGGACACTGCCCCCCCCCCGACCCTCTCTCCACACCACAACATGATGGACATGCACACGCTCACATGCGCCACACGGGGCAGTATATCCACCTGCCCTGCTGTGCCCTGTGTGCATGGACACTGCCCTCCCCCGCCCCTCTCTCCACACCACAACATGATGGACATGCACACGCTCACATGCGCCACACAGGGCAGTATATCCACCTGCCCTGCTGTGCCCTGTGTGCATGGACACTGCCCTCCCCCCCCGACCCTCTCTCCACACCACAACATGATGGACATGCACACGCTCACATGCGCCACACGGGGCAGTATATCCACCTGCCCTGCTGTGCCCTGTGTGCATGGACACTGCCCTCCCCCCCCGACCCTCTCTCCACACCACAACATGATGGACACGCACACGCTCACATGCGCCACACAGGGCAGTATATCCACCTGCCCTGCTGTGCCCTGTGTGCATGGACACTGCCCTCCCCTGCCCCTCTCTCCACACCACAACATGATGGACATGCACACGCTCACATGCGCCACACGGGGCAGTATATCCACCTGCCCTGCTGTGCCCTGTGTGCATGGACACTGCCCCCCCCTGCCCCTCTCTCCACACCACAACATGATGGACATGCACACGCTCACATGCGCCACACGGGGCAGTATATCCACCTGCCCTGCTGTGCCCTGTGTGCATGGACACTGCACCAGCCCGACCCTCCCTGTCAGTAACTGCTTCTACAACTGCTCATTCTGCCAAGAACTTATTTAACATTTCTGATTTCATATTTTGTAAATAGAGTACTTGCCATATTCCCGGTGTTTCCACATTATTGCACCTTATTTCCATTTCATGTTATCTTGTATATATATTTTATTACATTTTATTCTTGTATCTCCACAATTTACTGTTGATGTTTTCCTCTTGCACCCACATACCAGGTCACACTGGTTCAAATCAAATCAAGTTTATTTGAAAAGCCCAATATCAGAAATTACAGATGTGCCTCAGGGGGCTTAACAGCAACACAACATCCTGTCCTTAGACCCTCTCATCGGATAAGGAGCAACTCCTTCGAACCCTTTAACAGGGAGGAACAACAGGAAGAAAGCTCAGGGAGAGCGCCAGAGGAGGAGCTCTCTCCCAAGACGCACAACGAGACATGATGCTGTCTTTACACAATTTACACAATACAGCATTGAAAGAGGATGAGAGGCTTATAATGGACTTATGAAGACTATGAGGTGCAGGACGCCAAGCAGGGTCCAGACGCCACCGGAACAGACCAGCACCCGAGCCACGTGACCAGCATCACCATGTAAAACACATGATGTGGATTTATAAGATACATAAAAAGAAATGTGAGGAGAGGGAGGGCAGGCAGCGTCCAAGTGGCGACCACCATCACCACGGAGACCTGGGAGGAGAACCGACTGCACGTGCACACAAGAGAGACTCACATGACACCATTCACACAGAAAAGGAGAAAGGAGAAGACGTCATTCAGAGAGAGAGAAAAGACGTGAGAGAAGAGAACAGTTTGCAACAGTCATTAGCCATAATCAATTAAGTCATCAATTAGTCATCATCTATATGCTATAATCTATGCTCTATAATCTATGCTCTATACTTTATCTATACTCTGTGTGGTTGGCAGAAGACTGGTTGGTAAATTCCTTGAGACAGAAACCGACCCACCATGCAGTCCAGGTTGTGAAGCACTCAACTTAGAGACAACTAGTTGTAGGTTAAGACAAAAAGACGACCTCTTTTTAACCTTGGGGTCACACAGGAGTCCTGTACTTTGAGAGCGAAGAGCTGGAGATGGCATGTAAGGTTTAAGGAGATCTGACAGGTAGGATGGGGCAGGTCCATTTAGGGTTTTATGAGTCAGCAGGAGCACCTTGTGTTCTGATCTAACATGGACAGGAAGCCAGTGAAGGGAGGAGGCGAGAACTGGTGTAATATGGTCACACGTCCTAGTTGTAGTCAGGATTCTAGCAGCAGCAGCAGCATTATTCTGAACCATCTGAAGACCTTTGTCGGTTGTCCTTTTTTTGACTGGTCTTCTGAACTGTTCTAATATTTTGAGAGACTGGATTTTTGATTTTCATGAGCGGTGAGCCGTAATCATCAAGATTTAAACAAAAAAGGCTTGACACATTTCACTTTATGTGTAAAGAATCTAGGATATATGAAAGTTTCACTTTTTGAATAAATTACGGAAAATAATGAACTTTTCCACAATATTCTAATGTTTCGAGGTGCGCCTGTATTATGTTCTGGAGCTACTTGGCAGTGAGTACGACTCTGATTCTGATCATGAGCACAACGCCGGTCAGTGCCCGGAAAGCCACGGCCCCTCGCAGCGTCCTGGCTTACTTCCACCCCCACTGATGACAGCAGACCACAGAAGAACTACAAGTCTGATTGGTTGAGACATTTATTTTCTCATCTCCACCAATGACAAACTCTGCTTCAATGCATTTTGGGTAAAGTAGACACGTGCACAGCAGCACTGGCTGGACATGTAGCTCGTTATTGGTGAAATGTCCCTTTAAAAACTGAGCACGTTCCTGAGTCCATCTTGCAGAACATTTCTCCCAAAGATCACATCCGGTGTGTCAGCACATCTGTCAGCACAGACACACACACACACACACAGAGACAGAAACACACACACACAAACACACACAGACTGTCACAGACCCACAGACAAACACACACATACAGACAGATAGACAGACAGAATCACACACACACACAGATAGACACAGACAGAATCACACACACACACAGATAGACAGAGACAGACACATACACACACACACATACAGACAGATAGACACAGACAGAATCACACACACACACAGATAGACACAGACTGACACATACACACACACATACAGACAGATAGACAGAGACAGACACATACACACACACACATACAGACAGATAGACACAGACAGAATCACACACACACACAGATAGACACAGACTGACACATACACACACACACATACAGACAGATAGACAGAGACAGACACACACACACACACACACACATACAGACAGATAGACACAGACAGAATCACACACACACACAGATAGACACAGACTGACACATACACACACACACACACATACAGACAGATAGACACAGACAGAATCACACACACACACAGATAGACAGAGACTGACACAGACAGAGACAGACACACACACATACAGACAGATAGACACAGACAGAATCACACACACACACAGATAGACAGAGACTGACACAGACAGAGACAGACACACACACACACAGATAGACACAGACTGACACACACAAACACACACATACAGACAGATAGACACAGACAGAATCACACACACACACAGATAGACACAGACTGACACAGACAGAGACAGACACACACACACACACAGACAGATAGACACAGACAGAGACAGAATCACACACACATACAGACAGATAGACACAGACAGAATCACATACACACACATACAGACAGATAGACACAGACAGAATCACAAACACACACACACATACAGACAGATAGACACAGACAGATACAGAATCACACACACATACAGACAGATAGACACAGACAGAATCACATACACACACATACAGACAGATAGACACAGACAGAATCACACACACACACACACACACAGACAGATAGACACAGACAGAGACAGAATCACACACACATACAGACAGATAGACACAGACAGAATCACAAACACACACACACATACAGACAGATAGACACAGACAGAATCACAAACACACACACACAGACAGACAGAGGCAGCTGTGCTTATCCTGCGATGCTAACATCGAAGAGAACCAAGGCCAGCCGACAAGGTTTAAACCTGCATCAGGTTTTAACCTGATGCAGGTTTAAACCTACAGAGACCAGTCTGCTGACGGGTGCAGGTTAAAACCATGTGCAGGTTAAAACCAGGTGTGGGTTAAAACCAGGTGCGGGTTAAAACCAGGTGCAGGTTAAAACCAGGTGTGGGTTAACACCAGGTGCAGGTTAAAACCAGGTGCAGGTTAAAAACCAGGTGACCAGAGTCTGCTGACAGGTGCAGGTTAAAACTATGTGTAACCTACACATGGTTTTAACCTGCACATGGTTTTACCGGACACTTGGTTTTAACCTGCACCTGGTTTTTAACATACACATTGTTTAACCTACACATAGGTTTAACCTACACATGGGTTTAACCTACACATGGTTTAACCTACACATGGTTTTACCGGACACTTGGTTTTAACCTGCACCTGGTTTTAACCTGCACCTGGTTTTAACCTACACATGGCTTTAACCTACACATGGGTTTAACCTGCTCCTGGTTTTTAACATGCACATGGTTTTAGCTACACATGGGTTTAACCTACACATGGGTTTAACCTACACATGGTTTAACCTACACATGGGTTTAACCTGCACCAGGTTTAAACCTGCACATGGTTTTAACCTGCACATGGTTTTAACCTACAGAGACCAGTCTGCTGACGGGTGCAGGTTAAAACCAGGTGCGGGTTAAAACCAGGTGCAGGTTAAAACCAGGTGTGGGTTAACACCAGGTGCAGGTTAAAACCAGGTGCAGGTTAAAACCAGGTGCAGGTTAAAAACCAGGTGACCAGAGTCTGCTGACAGGTGCAGGTTAAAACTATGTGTAACCTACACATGGTTTTAACCTGCACATGGTTTTACCGGACACTTGGTTTTAACCTGCACCTGGTTTTTAACATACACATTGTTTAACCTACACATGGGTTTAACCTACACATGGTTTAACCTACACATGGTTTAACCTACACATGGTTTTACCGGACACTTGGTTTTAACCTGCACCTGGTTTTAACCTGCACCTGGTTTTAACCTACACATGGCTTTAACCTACACATGGGTTTAACCTGCTCCTGGTTTTAACCTGCACCTGGTTTTAACCTGCACCTGGTTTTAACCTACACATGGCTTTAACCTACACATGGGTTTAACCTGCTCCTGGTTTTTAACATGCACATGGTTTTAGCTACACATGGGTTTAACCTACACATGGTTTTAACCTACACATGGGTTTAACCTGCACCTGGTTTTAACCTACACGTGTTTTAACCTACACATGGTTTAACCTACACATGGGTTTAACCTGCTCCTGGTTTTTAACATACACATGGTTTTAGCTACACATGGTTTAACCTACACATGGGTTTAACCTACACATGGGTTTAACCTGCTCCTGGTTTTTAACATACACATGGTTTTAGCTACACATGGTTTAACCTACACATGGGTTTAACCTGCTCCTGGTTTTTAACATACACATGGTTTTAGCTACACATGGTTTAACCTACACATGGGTTTAACCTGCTCCTGGTTTTTAACATACACATGGTTTTAGCTACACATGGTTTAACCTACACATGGGTTTAACCTGCTCCTGGTTTTAACCTGCACCTGGTTTTAACCTACACATGGTTTAACCTACACATGGGTTTAAGCTGCTCCTGGTTTTTAACCTACACATGGTTTTAGCTACACATGGTTTTAGCTACACATGGTTTAACCTACACATGGGTTTAACCTGCTCCTGGTTTTTAACATACACATGGTTTTAGCTACACATGGTTTAACCTACACATGGGTTTAACCTACACATGGGTTTAACCTGCTCCTGGTTTTTAACATACACATGGTTTTAGCTACACATGGTTTAACCTACACATGGGTTTAACCTGCTCCTGGTTTTTAACATACACATGGTTTTAGCTACACATGGTTTAACCTACACATGGGTTTAACCTGCTCCTGGTTTTTAACATACACATGGTTTTAGCTACACATGGTTTAACCTACACATGGGTTTAACCTGCTCCTGGTTTTAACCTGCACCTGGTTTTAACCTACACATGGTTTAACCTACACATGGGTTTAAGCTGCTCCTGGTTTTTAACCTACACATGGTTTTAGCTACACATGGTTTTAGCTACACTTGGTTTAACCTACACATGGGTTTAACCTGCTCCTGGTTTTTAACCTACACATGGTTTTAGCTACACATGGTTTAACCTACACATGGTTTAACCTGCTCCTGGTTTTAACCTGCATCTGGTTTTAACCTGCACCTGGTTTTAACCTACACATGGCTTTAACCTACACATGGGTTTAACCTGCTCCTGGTTTTTAACATACACATGGTTTTAGCTACACATGGTTTAACCTACACATGGGTTTAACCTACACATGGTTTAACCTACACATGGGTTTAACCTGCTCCTGGTTTTTAACCTACACATGGTTTAACCTACACATGGTTTAACCTGCTCCTGGTTTTTAACCTACACATGGTTTTAGCTACACATGGTTTAACCTACACATGGGTTTAACCTACACATGGTTTAACCTGCACCTGTCAGCAGTAGGGTCGGCTATCGAAAACGTTGCCCATATGGCACCGACCGAAATATCTCGGTTCTAACGAGTATCAAACTGGAAAAAAACAGTGCCAAATTTCGATACTTTACGGTAGATGACGTGAACGCTATCGCAGCCAGCCAATCACTGCCGGCGTTGTTGTACACAGACTGACAAATCAGCATGAAGCTGTGTGGTATGCGTGTGCGTCTCGTGAGTGACTGGTTGGAGCTGATGGCGGGGCAGATGCGCTCCAAAGCGAGTCTAAGCTTTGTAAAATTAACAGCAAACCTGACACAGTAAAATGCCACCGCGGTAAAGCGGTCACCAAACGCAAGTCTGGGAACACGTCGAATAGGATGAAACATCTGATCACGCTTGGGATACATTTACCAGCGGACAACTGCTCCGTGTTTGATACCGTGCTGCTACCGACGCTAACGTTAGCTCTGGGACGACTGCCGCTGGGTCTTCTGGTGCCACTGCTAGCAATGACTTGTTCTAACGTTAGCTCTGGGACGACTGCCGCTGGGTCTTCTGGTGCCACTGCTAGCAATGACTTGTTCTAACGTTAGCTCTGGGACGACTGCCGCTGGGTCTCCTGGTGCCACTGCTAGCAATGACTTGTTCTAACGTTAGCCCTGGGACGACTGCCGCTGGGTCTTCTGGTGCCACTGCTAGCAATGACTTGTTCTAACGTTAGCTCTGGGACGACTGCCGCTGGGTCTTCTGGTGCCACTGCTAGCAATGACTTGTTCTAACGTTAGCTCTGGGACGACTGCCGCTGGGTCTTCTGGTGCCACTGCTAGCAATGACTTGTTCTAACGTTAGCTCTGGGACGACTGCCGCTGGGTCTCCTGGTGCCACTGCTAGCAATGACTTGTTCTAACGTTAGCTCTGGGACGACTGCCGCTGGGTCTTCTGGTGCCACTGCTAGCAATGACTTGTTCTAACGTTAGCTCTGGGACGACTGCCGCTGGGTCTACTGGTGCCACTGCTAGCAATGACTTGTTCTAACGTTAGCTCTGGGACGACTGCCGCTGGGTCTTCTGGTGCCACTGCTAGCAATGACTTGTTCTAACGTTAGCTCTGGGACGACTGCCGCTGGGTCTCCTGGTGCCACTGCTAGCAATGACTTGTTCTAACGTTAGCTCTGGGACGACTGCCGCTGGGTCTTCTGGTGCCACTGCTAGCAATGACTTGTTCTAACGTTAGCTCTGGGACGACTGCCGCTGGGTCTTCTGGTGCCACTGCTAGCAATGACTTGTTCTAACGTTAGCTCTGGGACGACTGCCGCTGGGTCTTCTGGTGCCACTGCTAGCAATGACTTGTTCTAACGTTAGCTCTGGGACGACTGCCGCTGGGTCTCCTGGTGCCACTGCTAGCAATGACTTGTTCTAACGTTAGCTCTGGGACGACTGCCGCTGGGTCTCCTGGTGCCACTGCTAGCAATGACTTGTTCTAACGTTAGCTGTGGGACGACTGCCGCTGGGTCTTCTGGTGCCACTGCTAGCAATGACTTGTTCTAACGTTAGCTGTGGGACGACTGCCGCTGGGTCTTCTGGTGACACTGCTAGCAATGACTTGTTCTAACGTTAGCTCTGGGACGACTGCCGCTGGGTCTCCTGGTGCCGCTGCTAGCAATGACTTGTTCTAACGTTAGCTCTGGGACGACTGCCGCTGGGTCTTCTGGTGCCGCTGCTAGCAATGACTTGTTCTAACGTTAGCTCTGGGACGACTGCCGCTGGGTCTCCTGGTGCCGCTGCTAGCAATGACTTGTTCTAACGTTAGCTCTGGGACGACTGCCGCTGGGTCTTCTGGTGCCGCTGCTAGCAATGACTTGTTCTAACGTTAGCTCTGGGACGACTGCCGCTGGGTCTCCTGGAGCCACTGCTAGCAATGACTTGTTCTAACGTTAGCTCTGGGACGACTGCCGCTGGGTCTCCTGGTGCCACTGCTAGCAATGACTTGTTCTAACGTTAGCTCTGGGACGACTGCCGCTGGGTCTCCTGGTGCCACTGCTAGCAATGACTTGTTCTAACGTTAGCTCTGGGACGACTGCCGCTGGGTCTCCTGGTGCCACTGCTATCAATGACTTGTTCTAACGTTAGCTCTGGGACGACTGCCGCTGGGTCTCCTGGTGCCACTGCTAGCAATGACTTGTTCTAACGTTAGCTCTGGGACGACTGCCGCTGGGTCTCCTGGTGCCACTGCTAGCAATGACTTGTTCTAACGTTAGCTCTGGGACGACTGCCGCTGGGTCTCCTGGTGCCACTGCTAGCAATGACTTGTTCTAACGTTAGCTCTGGGACGACTGCAGCTGGGTCTCCTGGTGCCAATGCTAGCAATGACTTGTTCTAACGTTAGCTCTGGGACGACTGCCGCTGGGTCTCCTGGTGCCACTGCTAGCAATGACTTGTTCTAACGTTAGCTCTGGGACGACTGCCGCTGGGTCTCCTGGTGCCACTGCTAGCAATGACTTGTTCTAACGTTAGCTCTGGGACGACTGCCGCTGGGTCTCCTGGTGCCACTGCTAGCAATGACTTGTTCTAACGTTAGCTCTGGGACGACTGCCGCTGGGTCTCCTGGTGCCACTGCTAGCAATGACTTGTTCTAACGTTAGCTCTGGGACGACTGCCGCTGGGTCTCCTGGTGCCACTGCTAGCAATGACTTGTTCTAACGTTAGCTCTGGGACGACTGCCGCTGGGTCTCCTGGTGCCACTGCTAGCAATGACTTGTTCTAACGTTAGCTCTGGGACGACTGCCGCTGGGTCTCCTGGTGCCACTGCTAGCAATGACTTGTTCTAACGTTAGCTCTGGGACGACTGCCGCTGGGTCTCCTGGTGCCACTGCTAGCAATGACTTGTTCTAACGTTAGCTCTGGGACGACTGCCGCTGGGTCTTCTGGTGCCACTGCTAGCAATGACTTGTTCTAACGTTAGCTGTGGGACGACTGCCGCTGGGTCTTCTGGTGCCACTGCTAGCAATGACTTGTTCTAACGTTAGCTCTGGGATGACTGCCGCTGGGTCTCCTGGTGCCACTGCTAGCAATGACTTGTTCTAACGTTAGCTCTGGGACGACTGCCGCTGGGTCTCCTGGTGCCACTGCTAGCAATGACTTGTTCTAACGTTAGCTCTGGGACGACTGCCGCTGGGTCTTCTGGTGCCACTGCTAGCAAGGACTTGTTCTAACGTTAGCTCTGGGACGACTGCCGCTGGGTCTACTGGTGCCACTGCTAGCAATGACTTGTTCTAACGTTAGCTCTGGGACGACTGCCGCTGGGTCTTCTGGTGCCACTGCTAGCAATGACTTGTTCTAACGTTAGCTCTGGGACGACTGCCGCTGGGTCTTCTGGTGCCACTGCTAGCAAAGACTTGTTCTAACGTTAGCTCTGGGACGACTGCCGCTGGGTCTTCTGGTGCCACTGCTAGCAATGACTTGTTCTAACGTTAGCTCTGGGACGACTGCCGCTGGGTCTTCTGGTGCCACTGCTAGCAATGAGGAAACAGGTAAGGACGGTTCTGTCAAGTGTTTCTGGTTCTAACGTTAGCTCTGGGACGACTGCCGCTGGGTCTTCTGGTGCCACTGCTAGCAATGGGGAAATCGGTAAGGACGGTTCTGTCAAGTGTTTCTGGTTCTAACGTTAGCTCTGGGACGACTGCCACTGGGTCTTCTGGTGCCACTGCTAGCAATGAAGAAATCGGTAAGGACGGTTCTCTCAAGTGTTTCTGGTTCTAACGTTAGCAGTATGTCCGAGGTACAAAAGAAATGAAGTTAGTCTAACGTCCTAGAACGTTAGCTACGCTAGGTTATAAAATGAAGCTAACGTAGCTAGCACTAGCTAAATTTAGTTAACAGCAGTCTGAGGTTAAAAAAAGAAAGATAACGTTAGCTCTGCATTTTTCTGACTTTATCTCCTATTTCATTCGTCCCTACTCCAGGCCTGCCGTAGTGTAGCTCACCAAGTCAAGTCTCCGTGACTCCATTCTCTTTGGCTAATACCAATGCTAAGATGAGGAAAGAAAAGAGGGGAATGTCACTGGACTGTATCCCACCCGCTTCATAGTTTTTTTTTAATTTATTTCTGATTTTTCCCTTTTTCTCCCAATTTAGTGGCCAATGGATCCCTATTTTAGTTCAGACTCCCACCCTCGTACTGCATGCGTTCGTCAACTGCATCTCTCCGGCCGGCAGTCTGGAAGGAGACGCCTCCCCACTTCCGGGACAAGGTGAATCCAGGCCGAACCACTGCTTTCCCCCCCCACACACCCAGAGACGCATTCATGTGACGAACACAAGCCGACTCCGCCCCCCTCCCCAAGACAGCGCTGCCAATTATCGCTGCTTCATCGAGTCCGGCCATAGTCGGATCTGACGAGACCGGGGGGCGAACCCCGGTCCCCAGTGGACAACTGCATTGACACAAAGCTGATGCTTAGACCGCTACACCGCCGCGGACTAACCCGCTTCATAGTCAAGGGGTTGCAGCCCTTCAATGCAGTTGAATCTTCATCTTTTAGGTAAGTTACCTTTGCAACGATCTGCTAGGAAAAGTAAGAGTAAATACATGAAGTCTTTGAGGGCGAAGCCAGGGCCCTGACCATCAGCGGAAAGGTGGAGGGTGTCAGCACAAACGTGCAGACTGAAGCAGAGAGGGCAAGAAAGGAGTTGGAGCTGTATAGAAGCCTACCTAATGTGTTGACCTCAACAAATCCAGTAATCTAGTGGTTTGAGAGAAAGGAGACTTTACCAGTCTTGTTTGGTCTAAGTGCTAGGTAAGATAAGCATATCTGCCAGAAAGGGCAGATATGCTTATCTTCCTGCATAAGAACGCTAAATGAGAATGAGCAAACATACTTTAAAGATGTCAGCCTGCACGTTGACCTCATTGTCATTGTATCCCTCCAATCTCAAAGTGCGAGAGTACAGAACGAAAATAACACAATGTTATGCTGCTCGCTGTATAGAAAAGTAGTTTGCTGATAGTCCTATAAGGTTTTCATAATATATAGTATCGAAAAAGTATTGTTTAGGCATCGTATCGAATTGGAGGTATTGGTTTTGGTATCGGAATCGAAAATTTTCGGACGATACCCAACCCTAGTCAGCAGACTCTGGTCACATGGTTTTAACGTACACATGGTTTTAGCCTGCATCTGGTTTTTAACCTACACATGGATTTAACCGGTCCGTCCCTCCGATCTCGTTTCAAACTGACACCTAACTGGTCCGTCCCTCTGATGTCGTTTCAAACTGACACCTAACTGGTCCGCCCCTCTGATGTCGTTTCAAACTGACACCTAACTGGTCCGTCCCTCTGATGTCGTTTCAAACTGGCACCTAACTGGTCCGTCCCTCTGATCTCGTTTCAAACTGACACCTAACTGGTCCGTCCCTCTAATGTCGTTTCAAACTGACACCTAACTGGTCCGTCCCTCTGATCTCGTTTCAAACTGACACCTAACTGGTCCGTCCCTCCGATCTCGTTTCAAACTGACACCTAACTGGTCCGTCCCTCCGATCTCGTTTCAAACTGACACATAACCGGTCCGTCCCTCTGATGTCGTTTCAAACTGACACCTAACTGGTCCGTCCCTCCGATGTCGTTTCAAACTGGCACCTAACCGGTCCGTCCCTCTGATCTCGTTTCAAACTGACACCTAACTGGTCCGTCCCTCTGATCTCGTTTCAAACTGACACATAACCGGTCCGTCCCTCTGATGTCGTTTCAAACTGACACCTAACTGGTCCGCCCCTCTGATCTCGTTTCAAACTGGCACCTAACCGGTCCGTCCCTCTGATCTCGTTTCAAACTGACACCTAACTGGTCCGTCCCTCTGATCTCGTTTCAAACTGACACCTAACCGGTCCGTCCCTCCGATCTCGTTTCAAACTGACACCTAACCGGTCCGTTCCTCCGATCTCGTTTCAAACTGACACCTAACTGGTCCGTCCCTCCGATGTCGGTTCAAACTGACACCTAACTGGTCCGTCCCTCTGATCTCGTTTCAAACTGACACCTAACTGGTCCGTCCCTCTGATCTCGTTTCAAACTGACACCTAACCGGTCCGTCCCTCCGATCTCGTTTCAAACTGACACCTAACCGGTCCGTCCCTCCGATCTCGTTTCAAACTGACACCTAACCGGTCCGTTCCTCCGATCTTGTTTCAAACTGACACCTAACTGGTCCGTCCCTCTGATGTCGGTTCAAACTGACACCTAACTGGTCCGTCCCTCCGATCTCGTTTCAAACTGACACCTAACTGGTCCGTCCCTCTGATCTCGTTTCAAACTGACACCTAACTGGTCCGTCCCTCCGATGTCGTTTCAAACTGACACCTAACTGGTCCGTCCCTCCGATGTCGTTTCAAACTGACACCTAACTGGTCCGTCCCTCTGATGTCGTTTCAAACTGACACCTAACTGGTCCGTCCCTCTGATCTCGTTTCAAACTGACACCTAACTGGTCCGTCCCTCTGATGTCGTTTCAATCTGACATCTAACTGGTCCGTCCCTCTGATGTCGTTTCAATCTGACATCTAACTGGTCCGTCCCTCTGATGTCGTTTCAAACTGACACCTAACTGGTCCGTCCCTCTGATGTCGTTTCAAACTGACACCTAACTGGTCCGTCCCTCTGATGTCGTTTCAAACTGACACCTAACTGGTCCGTCCCTCCGATCTCGTTTCAAACTGACACCTAACTGGTCCGTCCCTCCGATGTCGTTTCAATCTGACACCTAACTGGTCCGTCCCTCTGATCTCGTTTCAAACTGACACCTAACTGGTCCGTCCCTCCGATGTCGTTTCAAACTGACACCTAACTGGTCCGTCCCTCCGATGTCGTTTCAAACTGACACCTAACTGGTCCGTCCCTCTGATGTCGTTTCAAACTGACACCTAACTGGTCCGTCCCTCTGATCTCGTTTCAAACTGACACCTAACTGGTCCGTCCCTCTGATGTCGTTTCAAACTGACACCTAACTGGTCCGTCCCTCTGATGTCGGTTCAATCTGACACCTAACTGGTCCGTCCCTCCGATCTCGTTTCAAACTGACACCTAACTGGTCCGTCCCTCCGATGTCGTTTCAAACTGACACCTAACTGGTCCGTCCCTCTGATCTCGTTTCAAACTGACACCTAACTGGTCCGTCCCTCCGATCTCGGTTCAAACTGACACCTAACTAGTCCGTCCCTCTGATGTCGTTTCAAACTGACACCTAACTGGTCCGTCCCTCCAATCTCGGTTCAAACTGACACCTAACTGGTCCGTCCCTCTGATGTCGTTTCAAACTGACACCTAACTGGTCCGTCCCTCCGATGTCGTTTCAAACTGACACCTAACTGGTCCGTCCTTCTGATGTCGTTTCAAACTGACACCTAACTGGTCCGTCCCTCTGATGTCGTTTCAAACTGACACCTAACTGGTCCGTCCCTCTGATGTCGTTTCAAACTGACACCTAACTGGTCCGTCCCTCTGATGTCGTTTCAAACTGACACCTAACTGGTCCGTCCCTCTGATGTCGTTTCAAACTGACACCTAACTGGTCCGTCCCTCTGATGTCGTTTCAAACTGACACCTAACTGGTCCGTCCCTCCGATGTCGTTTCAAACTGACACCTAACTGGTCCGTCCCTCCGATCTCGTTTCAATCTGACACCTAACTAGTCCGTCCCTCCGATCTCGGTTCAAACTGACACCTAACTAGTCCGTCCCTCTGATGTCGTTTCAAACTGACACCTAACTGGTCCGTCCCTCCAATCTCGGTTCAAACTGACACCTAACTGGTCCGTCCCTCTGATGTCGTTTCAAACTGACACCTAACTGGTCCGTCCCTCCGATGTCGTTTCAAACTGACACCTAACTGGTCCGTCCCTCTGATGTCGTTTCAAACTGACACCTAACTGGTCCGTCCCTCTGATGTCGTTTCAAACTGACACCTAACTAGTCCGTCCCTCTGATGTCGTTTCAAACTGACACCTAACTAGTCCGTCCCTCTGATGTCGTTTCAAACTGACACCTAACTGGTCCGTCCCTCTGATGTCGTTTCAAACTGACACCTAACTGGTCCGTCCCTCTGATGTCGTTTCAAACTGACACCTAACTGGTCCGTCCCTCCGATGTCGTTTCAAACTGACACCTAACTAGTCCGTCCCTCTGATGTCGTTTCAAACTGACACCTAACTGGTCCGTCCCTCCAATCTCGTTTCAAACTGACACCTAACTGGTCCGTCCCTCTGATGTCGTTTCAAACTGACACCTAACTGGTCCGTCCCTCCGATGTCGTTTCAAACTGACACCTAACTGGTCCGTCCCTCTGATCTCGTTTCAAACTGACACCTAACTGGTCCGTCCCTCTGATCTCGTTTCAAACTGACACCTAACCGGTCCGTCCCTCCGATCTCGTTTCAAACTGACACCTAACCGGTCCGTCCCTCCGATCTCGTTTCAAACTGA